>NC_092243.1:75850218-75905218 GCF_036320965.1 Panulirus ornatus | reverse complement strand
GCTGCTTTTCTTCTGCTGTGAACTTCATCTCTGCGTTGAGAGAGAGAGAGAGAGAGAGAGAGAGAGAGAGAGAGAGAGAGAGAGAGAGAGAGAGAGGCGCACGCACGGAGGGACACGGCATAACAGAAGAACTGAAGAACAAGATAGAGCATGTCCGAAGAACACCTGGTCACTGTACCCGGGCCCGAATGCACAACCACCTGCAGACGTAACCACCTGTGAACGGTACCTTGCTGCAGTGCCAGGTGGTGGGGTACGGTACCTTGCTGCAGTGCCAGGTGGTACCTTGCTTCAGTGCCAGGTACGGTACCTTGCTGCAGTGCCAGGCTACATTAGGTCCTACTGAGAACTGAACTGTACTACGTCTATGTATGAAATATATCTATCTATCTATCTATCTATCTATCTATTCATCGATCTATTTATCTACCTGTCTATCATCACACGTAAAGCATCGACGGTACTGACGCCCTATGTGGTGTTTCTAGATGTCTCCTTACTGAAGGTGAGTCGTGATCATGACCCCAGCACCACCTGACTGAAGGTGAGTCGTGGTCATGACCCCAGCACCACCTGACTGAAGATGAGGTGTGATCATGACCCCAGCACCACCTGACTGAAGATGAGGTGTGATCATGACCCCAGCACCACCTGACTGAAGGTGAGTCGTGGTCATGACCCCAGCACCACCTGACTGAAGGTGAGCCGTGGTCATGACCCCAGCACCACCTGACTGAAGGTGAGTCGTGGTCATGACCCCAGCACCACCTGACTGAAGGTGAGTCGTGGTCATGACCCCAGCACCACCTGACTGAAGGTGAGTCGTGGTCATGACCCCAGCACCACCTGAGTGAAGGTGAGGTGTGATCATGACCTGACCTTACTGAAGATGAGTTATTAATACCGTCATAACTCGTATCCCATGTTAAAGCTTCTTCTCTGTACATGCCCAGCTTGTTCGGACGGATCTAAGCTGAGCTTCGAAGCTTCGATTATGCTGAGCGGTTCCGGGAAATGGAGGAGGGGGAGGGGGGAAGGCGGACGTCATCCACACAAACACTTCCTCCATTATATGACCCCCCTACACTCCCCCCCCCAAGCCACGGCGCGGACGGACCCCCCCCCTCCACCCACCAACACCAGCATGACCCTCCCCTCACCCCCAGAGCAAAAGCTAATGGGGTCCTGTGTGGTCGTTCTGACCCTGCTGGCCTGTGCAGCCTCTGACCCTGTGACCTCTGTGGCCTCTGACCTTGTGACCTGTCCAGCCTCTGACCCTGTGACCTGTGCAGCCTCTGACCCTGTGACCTCTGTGGCCTCTGAGCCTGTGACCTGTGCAGCCTCTGACCCTGTGACCTGTGCGGCCTCTGACCCTGTGACCTGTGCGGCCTCTGACCCTGTGACCTGTGCGGCCTCTGACCCTGTGACCTGTGCGGCCTCTGACTCTGTGACCTGTGCGGCCTCTGACCCTGTGACCTGTGCGGCCTCTGACCCTGTGACCTCTGTGGCCTCTGACCCTGTGACCTCTGTGGCCTCTGACCCTGTGACCTGTGCGGCCTCTGACCCTGATGGCCTGTGGAGCTTCTGACCCTGGTGGCCTCTTCCGGGTATAGTCCACACACACACTCGCTTCATTATATGACCAGAATGAAAACGTTCTTATTCTCCTTTTCTTTTGAAGAACAGCATGACGAAAAAAAGTATTTAATCTTTGCTCTTGATCTACCTACCCAACATTTATACCAAGTTTAAACCCAACCCGATTTGCCATTTCGGAATTATCAGACTTTTAAATTCCCGTTACACAGACAGATATATGGATAGCAACACTATTGCTTTATTATAGAAAGCTCAGCTTTTACCTGTTTATAGATTCTAAAGATAAGTATAGGTGTGAAATGATGAAAGAAACGCGATGAAGAACACTCACAAAGCATGAACTCATACACGTGAACACACAAAGCATGAACTCATACACGTGGACGCTCATAAATGCATACACACACAAAGTCGCATCGGTTCGAATCCTGGTCGCGGATGGCGGCCCACAGTCCAAGCAGCTGTTCATCCTTCCTTAAAGGTTGGTTAATAAAATGGGTACCCCGCTGTGTGTGTGTGTGTGTGTGTGTGTGTGTGTGTGTGTGTGTGTGTGTGTTTGTATATGTGGGTAAAGTACATATATACAAGGTTAAGAGGTGGAGCGACAAAGGTGTAAATCTCCACCATTGTTGTGTTCCGGGGAGAGGGAGAGAGTTTTATACACTTATGTTGCACCCCGTCTCTCTCTCTCTCTCTCTCTCTCTCTCTCTCTCTCTCTCTCTCTCTCTCTCTCTCTCTCTCTCTCACGTGTACATATACATACACCTTCACACACAAAACCAAAAGACATACAGACACGCACCCCTACCTTTCTCTCTCCCCCCCCCGCCCCCACACACACACACACACACACACACACACACACTACGGACACACACACACAAAGCTCTGGCAGTGGTGTGTTGGGATAGGGTGAGGGTGGGTGGGGAACCCATCCCGTCCCTTGATCCCTACACGGTCCACGACCCGCCAATGCTACGTGGCTGTCCAGGTTTACCACAGCTATAGGCTCTGTCTGCCCAGGCTTTGCCGCAGCTTTTGTTTCCCCTGGCTGCCCACCCTCCCTCACCCTCACCCAGCTTTTCTCTCCTCTCCTCTACAATCTGCTCCGCCTGCTTCACGCCTGTCAGCTCGTATTATTCTTTCATCCAGTGTTTTACGCTTAGCGTCCGCCCACACTAGGTCTGCCAACACTGCCTTATCAAAACGGAGCTATTTTTTTTTTTCTTCTTCTCAAAATCTAAAATGCAACTGTGGTTCTCTTCTTTTTTTTTTCAATAATTTCTTTCTCTGTTTCATCAAATTTTGGAGTTAAAAAAAAAAAAAAAGAATATAGAATGCCATCTTTTCTATGCTTTTATTGAAACAAATGGCCAGAGTGTTTTCAATTGTAATTTATAACTCGTCATTTTTCTTTTTTTTCAGCGCCCCCTTTTAATGTGCATTGTTGCGAATTTTTTTAAATAAGGACAATACTCTATCATTGGCTTGTTGGGGGGGTGACAATGGGAAGCTTAGCAAAGATAAGTTTTACAGACTAATGTATAAAATCATTATATTGTTCACATTGTTCACACGGTGTTGTCATTGTGCGCTACGGGGCTACGAGGGCGGGAGGGAGGGAGGGAGGGCCAGACTTGGAAAGTTGAGTATCATTAATAAGCAGCAAATTGCATAACTCCGTTCGTTTTCGTCGTCACAGACGCCCAGTAGGTATGTTCGGTTTACCTATGGTGTGGGGGGCTTGTGTTGATATTCCGAATGGTACACCAACTACTACTACTACTACTACTACTACTACTACTATTGCTGCTATGACTACTACTACTACTGCTGCTGCTACTCTTACTCCTACTACGCGACAGCAGAGGCCGCTTGCTGGCAGGGTGAGGCTGCTGATCACGAGTAAGGGGATAAGAGATTCCCCACTCCGTAGCGAAGACATACCACTATGATCTCAGCACCTGGTCCAGACCCAGACCATGGAGTCAAGAAACACTTTATAAATCGCAAAGGAAAATAATAATCTGTGTCTCATCTCCGACATTCATCAGATTTCATTTTTCATGTATACGTACACATTATACAAAACAAATGTTCAAGGTAAGATAATCGCATTAGGAACTTTATGACACCATTGGTATTTTGGCAACTTGTATAGATGTTACGATAAAGAGTTTCTTCCATAATACGCAATTCCAGGTTGCACTTTATCTAACGGTGACAGAGAAGCAAAGTGGGCCGTGGTGTCTTGCACTTAGTTAAAGCTAATCTAATTCCTATGCGGAAGAAAAAAAAATAGCAGTTGATGTCATCGACTCTATCTTCGTGCACGTTAAAGATATGCTTCGTAAAATTTATGAAGTGTGATTAGCATACAGGGTCCTCACACAGACACATAAGTAGACGGTAGAACTGATGACCAGTGGGAAGAAATTTGCACTGAACACGATTCGATGATACTGGGAGATCTTAACATACGGGTATCGACTGTAAGTTGGAAGAATCCCTTCTGAGGATCTATGGGAGTGGACTTACATATCGAATGTAAATAAAAAAAAAAAAAGAAAACTACATTATGAATTCCGTGGAGTTGCAAAGGGTAACTGAGGAAAAGGCTTAGGTTTTCATAATCCCTGATGACCGAAAGGCAATTACAGGCATGCTTACGAAGGAGTTCAGAGGCGACAGGAGTTCATCCTCGCTCATTACATTTCACTAGCAGGTTTCTCATCTTGGACACTATGTTCATCTTTGGTCACCCTACTTGAAGAAGAGAGAGAGAGAGAGAGAGAGAGAGAGAGAGAGAGAGAGAGAGAGAGAGAGAGAGAGAGAGAGAGAGAGAGAGAGAGTTTGCCACACGGACGACATCTGGATCCTGGCAGAGGACCCCGCTCCACCACAAGAACTAATTTCAGTCATTCCACACCTCAGCCCTGGACTGTGGCCTCTTTAACTAGGAAAAGTAGAGTCCTCTCCTCCTGTGTTCGAATCCCTAGAGACATATGTTGGGGGGGGGGGGGGGGGGGGGGAATGAGGGGGTTGGTGGGGGAGCGTCATTCCCTCTGCCACCCAGCGCAGCTGCCTGGAAGTTCCAGCTGTTGCTCATACGAGTACGGCCACTCCACACAGGCCGACCCCCAACACACGGAAGTCCACAGCACACACATACGACATTACTACGATCAGACAAGGGGAAGGCGAGCGAGAGGTAATCTCACTTCCTTCATCCTTGGCTACAGGCATGTCTTATCGTTATCTACCCTCCTGTATCCTCAGATCTTCCCGCGCAGCTCCTGGTGGAGAGCATACGGATGCTGCAAGATGTTTATCACGTGGTTACGCGAGTCTACACCGACGGGGCCGCAACAGCCTGGTGGATCATCTGGTTGTTGCTTCGGCAGCCCACAGAGATCGGTTCCTTAAATCGTCCCCTCCATCGTCTCGCAGACTTGAGCAGCCCTACACACACCCATCGAGAGCTGACAGCTATCCGCTACTCACAGGCCTTTCTTATCAACTCTCATTGTCAAGGGATTGTGACTTGTGACTCTCATTCAATCAACCTTATAAGTCAACCAGTCAGTCACCTGCCTCTCCTTCCCTAGATGCCCAAACTGCATCTGCTAACACGCCGCCAGAGCAACCCCCTCAACTCTAAAGGGAAACGAGGAAGGAGGTCAGCCAGGAATTACGTGCGCACATCAGCGACTACGGAATGACACTGTCGATTACCTTAGTTGGCGGTCAACTTTCCGAGCAAATGTCTCCCTCACAAACAAAACTGGACGAAACACTATCGCTCACTATCCCTATGGAAGCGATATATACATTCGCCTCTGTGGTTCCACGTCAAGACACCCCATTTGAAACACGTTTTTGACCTAATTAGATCGATGGATCTGTCATCCCTGCTCATCCGTCATCATCTTTCCTTTGAGAAGTTTGAGATAAACATCTAATTGTGTTCACGTCAAGTGGAGCACCTTGGTCCAGCCTTGGGCTGCCCCTGGGGCACACTGTGCCCCCTACGAGACACGAGACCCACTGTCGACATACGCCCACCAGCGTCAGTTGACCTACGTCCTTGTAAGTACACCCTCCCTTACCAGGGGGTCAGTAGGATAAATACGAACTGACTTACTGTTATTATTATCATTATATCATTGTCATCACGACTATTATCATCGGTACAATTATCATGCCAGTATTATCAATATTATTATCATCATTATCATCATTATATTTATCATCATCAGTAATGAATTCAATTAACATGATAAAGAAAAGAGCAAATTCATTTCTTTCTCTACACTGGATCTATCTCGGCCTCAGATCTAGTGCAAACACAGAGTGATGTAGAAAAAATATTCTCTGGCTTACTTATAGTTAAAGAAGTCTGGATAGTTACAAGATTATGTAGACAGACTCTATATATATTTTTTTTTTTTTTTTTTTTTTTTTTTTTTTTTTTTTATACTTTGTCGCTGTCTCCCGCGTTTGCGAGGTAGCGCAAGGAAACAGACGAAAGAAATGGCCCAACCCCCCCCCCCCCCATACACATGTACATACACACGTCCACACACGCAAATATACATACCTACACAGCTTTCCATGGTTTACCCCAGACGCTTCACATGCCTTGATTCAATCCACTGACAGCACGTCAAACCCTGTATACCACATCGCTCCAATTCACTCTATTCCTTGCCCTCCTTTCACCCTCCTGCATGTTCAGGCCCCGATCACACAAAATCTTTTTCACTCCATCTTTCCACCTCCAATTTGGTCTCCCTCTTCTCCTCGTTCCCTCCACCTCCGACACATATATCCTCTTGGTCAATCTTTCCTCACTCATTCTCTCCATGTGCCCAAACCATTTCAAAACACCCTCTTCTGCTCTCTCAACCACGCTCTTTTTATTTCCACACATCTCTCTTACCCTTACGTTACTTACTCGATCAAACCACCTCACACCACACATTGTCCTCAAACATCTCATTTCCAGCACATCCATCCTCCTGCGCACAACTCTATCCATAGCCCACGCCTCGCAACCATACAACATTGTTGGAACCACTATTCCTTCAAACATACCCATTTTTGCTTTCCGAGATAATGTTCTCGACTTCCACACATTTTTCAAGGCTCCCAAAATTTTCGCCCCCTCCCCCACCCTATGATCCACTTCCGCTTCCATGGTTCCATCCGCTGACAGATCCACTCCCAGATATCTAAAACACTTCACTTCCTCCAGTTTTTCTCCATTCAAACTCACCTCCCAATTGACTTGACCCTCAACCCTACTGTACCTAATAACCTTGCTCTTATTCACATTTACTCTTAACTTTCTTCTTCCACACACTTTACCAAACTCAGTCACCAGCTTCTGCAGTTTCTCACATGAATCAGCCACCAGCGCTGTATCATCAGCGAACAACAACTGACTCACTTCCCAAGCTCTCTCATCCCCAACAGACTTCATACTTGCCCCTCTTTCCAAAACTCTTGCATTTACCTCCCTAACAACCCCATCCATAAACAAATTAAACAACCATGGAGACATCACACACCCCTGCCGCAAACCTACATTCACTGAGAACCAATCACTTTCCTCTCTTCCTACACGTACACATGCCTTACATCCTCGATAAAAACTTTTCACTGCTTCTAACAACTTGCCTCCCACACCATATATTCTTAATACCTTCCACAGAGCATCTCTATCAACTCTATCATATGCCTTCTCCAGATCCATAAATGCTACATACAAATCCATTTGCTTTTCTAAGTATTTCTCACATACATTCTTCAAAGCAAACACCTGATCCACACATCCTCTACCACTTCTGAAACCGCACTGCTCTTCCCCAATCTATATATATATATATTCCTTTCAGATTGGATATATATGGCATGGCGACGAAAATGGATGAAGGCAGCAAGTATTAATATGTACATTTGTACATATATATATGTCTGCGTATGCATATTTATGCATACGTTGAAATGTATAGGTATGTATGTATATGTGCGAGTGTGGGCGTTTATGTATATGCATGTGTATGTGGGAGGGTTGGGCCATTCTTTCGTCTGTTTCCTTGCGCTACCTCGGTAACGCGGAAGACAGCGACTAAATATAATAAAAAGAATGAAATATATATATATATATATATATATATATATATATATATATATATATATATATATATATATATATTACATTACATACGTGTATGCATGCAAAAATGTAAATCACGCGCATACAAATGCATACATACATCAATGAATGAATGAGAGAAAGAGAGAGAGAGAGAGAGAGAGAGAGAGAGAGAGAGAGAGAGAGAGAGAGAGAGAGAGAGAGAGAGAGAGAGAGAGAGAGAACAACACATGCCCCAGTACTCACCAATCTCAGCCAGACGTTGGACTTCATGATCTGGTTCTTCTCATTCTGAAAGGAATTAGAGGATATTAGTGTGAGCGTCCTAAAGGAGGGCCACGTACGTGAGCGAACAGCATATCTAGATATAAACAACTGGGAAATTTGAAAATCAAAAGAAGAAAGAATCAGGAAAAATAAAGGTTATAAGGAGAAAAGATTAGAAAATAAATAAAAGTAAGGAGGAAAAATTCAGAAAAAAAGGTAAGAGAAAAAATAGAAAGAAATAAAGTTTAGGAGAAAAAGTTAGAAAATATTAAAGTTCAAAAGAAATAAGATATAATAATAAAGGTCAAAAGGAGGAAAAAAATATGATAGAATAAGTCAAAAACAGAGTAAGAAAAAGTGACTATGAACTGATTTGCATACATAGTGAAATAATATTACCTGAGGTAAACTCTGTCAATAAAGTCTATATCACGTCTTAGAAGAACAGAGACTGGACTGAAAATTGATCTAGAGAGAGAGAGAGAGAGAGAGAGAGAGAGAGAGAGAGAGAGAGAGAGAGAAAAGAGTTCTAACCTAATGTGGTCTTAGATTTACGTTTAACTTCTACATGAGTTCAAAATATGAACGCGAGGCTCTTCCAGTAGAACTACACCTGTGTTGGATTTATCCTAGTGTGTTGCAGAAATATTTGATCTAGAATTAACATAATTCTTTTTTTCTGCCAAGAAGAAAACTTGTTTCTCCTGGGAGTATATGGCATTTCAGCTTCGGCTGTAAGACACAGGCAAGCTCGTGCCTTCATCACTTTATAAAAGTCTGTGGAACATCTTCACGCTGATTCTCTGGAAAAAAAATATCTAAAAAAGGGGGAGAAAAATGCAAAGGAGAAAGGCTCAACAGGTGCCTTAGTAATTTAAAGTTTCATTTCAAAATCCAAGTGCTGGTAATTGGCTAACTTTTGCCCTCTCCAGAAGCCAAGATGATAGAAAAAAAAAAACTCGTTTTTTTATCTAAAATTTCTCTTATGACTTCTTTTATCAATGAAACATTCTACTACTCCCGGAATTAATTTTCACTATAGATCTAATACGATCATTGTCCTACATTGATGTTTGTAGCACTGCTACACTGTCGTCTTTAATGCGGTTTCGGTGTTAATATTTCCTAGGCTAAGGAATGAGTTGTTGATCCAGCTGACGCCAGGAAATTCTGTTTTGCCTCTGCGTACGTCCTGCAGAACAACACTTCGACTGATTCGCGCTCTCATGAGTAAGTATCTGGTTGTCGATGTTCATGAGCAGTGAGTGTAAGACGCAGATGAGGAGGATAATGATGAGGGAGCGTAGCGTGGGATGAGGAGGAAATATATTTCTCTTTTTATGTATATTGTGAAGCGGTTAAGACACGAACACGAACTGAAACGACGTTTGATGTCAGACGTCTCCAGAGTTTAATGGTGTACACCTCTCGAGGCTGTGTCAACACTGTGACATAACCGGGTACAATTGGAAGATTACGAGCGTTTACAGGTAGTCAGTCGGTGTGAGTGGAAGAAGAAGAGGAAGAAGGAGAGAGGAGGAGGAGGAGTAAAAAAGAGAAATGTAAGCCCTTTACAGAGAATAAGAGAGAACCTTGAGAGTAAAATTAACATCAAGATACGGATAGGTTGAGACACGGATGAGGTGGATGTCTGTTGAGTAAACCTAGCGAAGGTGGTCGACCAGGCATCGATTCTACCTACATACTGGTAGATTAGTGATGCAGGATACATAAGGGGCTGGAGGGACAGGAATGAATGAACTAATCTCAGGATTGCAGCGAAATTATCTTAAAGATAAAGGAGAAGAAGACAAGATAAAGAATACAAGACAAAGGAGAAACAAGGAACATGTAATCATCATTGAAGATGAGGGAAGGTAGAGAACTACCAGGAAACGAAGGTGATATTCGAGGTTAGTTACGAAACCCCCAAGACTATACCTGAAGACTGAAGATTATAGAATTTTCGGAGAGAATATCAAATATTACGGGGATAAAAAAAAAGGATAAAAGAAATCGGTTTCATTTATAAGCATATTGACAATAAAGAGAATTCAAGGGCAGTGACATAAGCCTGGAAAGTTGTGGATCTATTACGGTTCTTTTTAATATCGTTGGGGCGCCAACAAATCTAGAAGGGACGGAACACAGGAGAAAATCGTGGACATACGGGAACCTTTCGGCCTCAAGTAAGATACGGAATATACAAGAAGGACAAAGCGGAGATACGCCGTACAGGAGGGATGAGGGACGTGCATCTGATGCTGATATTCAAATTAGGGAAGAAAAAATATTGTAAGGAAATTCTATGGCGGGTTGACAGACAGAAATTTGAAAGGCTCTAAGATATATATAAAAGTAAAAAAGGAAGAAGAGGAACAAGGAAGGAAGTGGGGAATTCAGGAGAGAGAGAGAGAGAGAGAGAGAGAGAGAGAGAGAGAGAGAGAGAGAGAGAGAGAGAGAACCATCCTGGTGAGTGAAATCATAGAATTCCAAACAGATTAATAGCGAAACATTTGAACGCTTGCGTCAATACATTCGACGATAGTGAGAGATGAAATGTCTTTAGTAACCCCAAGTTATACGACCCTCAGTGAAGACATGAAGAACCAGATCAACTTCTTTCTTCGCGAAGACTATCAAAGAAAAGCGAAATTCGGATCGTCCACGAGGCGGGAGGAGACGCCCGCCCTACAGGTGTTGGTCAAGCCCGCCTTCACTACAAAGCGACTTCATCTAGAGCTATACACACTGAGGTAGCTTTAATCGAGGCTGGGGTGAGAACCCATGAGCCTCAGATTCCTAAAATGCTTACAGGGGGAGGGAGGGACCATCTCTTGCCCCAGGATGCTGAGGTACGAGGGGTAGTTGGACCATCAACTCTGGAATGAGTTTACACGAAGGTACTTGACGTTTAGAGTCCCTGCCTACTCAATCCCCCACTTGGGAAAAGTGATCGTCTAGTATATAAGGTGGATCACACAGTTAAAGGATAAGTGATTAAAGATACGAAAATCGTCCCAAAATAGTGGGAGGTACAAAAGTAATTTACCAAGCCTTAAACACCTGTTTCAAGCAGACAAGACCGGGATATCGAATCCCACAATATAAGGAAGAGATATATTCAGATCCTATGTGATCAACAGCCAGGGTGTGGAGAATTATGTGCCAACAGTGAGGTGTAAAGAGGGAATGATAAAAGAAATGCTTTAAAAAGATGTTATAATAAAGCAGGAAACACACACCCAGGCATTTTGGAGGGGATATGGGAAACTCGGGAGTTGTTTTGATTTAGGCAGATGCAAAAGGACCAGAAATAACTACATCCAAGAGATGAAGGAAGCAAGGAAGGGGTGAGGTATGAAAGCATCACGGGTGATATGTCAGTACAACACCTCAGAACTATTTAACAAATGTATATAAAGAACAAATTAACAATTTAAGAACCAAATCATTCGACTATTAAGCCAAGGAAAGGAAAAGTTACGGATGATGGCAGACGACAGATGGTAGGACTGGGAGAGGCAAATGTGACAGGAAAACATGGCTCGTCACTCAACTCTAACCATCGATACGTGGAAATAACGACAAGACTCGGTAACCCAGAGACAACCTTGTTAGAGGGACAAGTTCCCCCCCCCCCCCACCTCCATCCCCCAACTCGGAGCCTCCCCCCTCCCCTCACCTTGCGACCGTCGCAAGGTGAGGTTTAGGTGACGAGAACAGACAATTATCACACGTACGTTAGACAGGCGAACTTAGAAAAGTGGTAATGAAAGTAGCATTAAAAGCGAGTCGATTTAAAGATAAGATCACTCTTTCTGAGAACCACTAGGTACAGACAGTATCATTTAAATGCCCAAGGAGCGAGAAGATTTTAAAGGCCTAAGCGGTGCCCTACGGCCTTTTAAATAATTTACATGATATTGTGTTTTGCTAGATGAAGTTATTCTAATTGCTTAAGATCCTTATCTTCTGGAATATCAAATATTGCAGATAAAATCCTCACCATCTTTAAAAAAGGGGAGAAGGCATTTTAGGGATAAAAACCCCACCGTCTTTAAAAAGGAGAGAAGGCATTTTAGGGAATCCTTCGTCCCCACAGGATAGGATCAAGTCAGATGTCCAGACCCTTCACAGAGACGTGGCAGTAGGTCATTCGTTGGATGTACAGTATGGCCCACTCCATCGTCTACGCACCAGCGAGGCCAGCAAGGGCGTCGTGTGTGATGAGCCCGAAGTGAACCGTGACCATTTCATCTACATCTCTGAACCATACTGGGGGCGTGGCGGCACCGTGGTGATCACACGGGGCTGGCCCATCGTCATCCACCCCTCGCCAGACCTGTAGTGTATCGTCTCCTTCCTTCCTCTCTATTGGTGTCCGGATCCTCGTCAGGGAGGTTCCTAATCCCCCCCCCCTAATGGCATATAGTCCCTCAGATTACCTCGGAGTCAGGTTAACCTACGCGCCTCAGAGAGCGTTGTGTGTGAATGTAAGTGGGATTCTAATGTAATCGACACCACAGAGACAGGGAAATTTACGATCACCACAAGTTGTCGACTCTCCTCCACACACACACACACACACACACACACACACACACACACACACACAGACGGTCAAGATATTCAACCTCATCGGTACCACTCCACACGTCCCTTACCACCCATTTGGTCATAACCTTCGTGCATTGGTTTTATGGATCTCTGCAGACCCTGATGAGCAACCCGAAGTCTAGGACTGGTTCTACACAGGTCAGTTATCGATCCAGCAGAACGTGATCGTGGACAGTGGCTGACTCGGTGTCCTGCGGGCGCAGAGTGTGAATGGTATGATGACATCATTACAGCTACGGAGGCCTAAGGTGGCATTGTTCCCCTTATAAGTCGCTCCTCCTTGTAAAGGAATGTAAAATCTCGAAATACGTGGTACGAAGGATTCTCAATACCACACAAAAAAAGCCTGAATCATGTCCATGCCGTTAAGAAAAAAGAAATCAGACACACACACACTCTCTCTCTCTCTCTCTCTCTCTCTCTCTCTCTCTCTCTCTCTCTCTCTCTCTCTCTCTCCTTCCCCAGTGAAGAAACACTTCGCTACCATCCGTGAGAGGCTCTCCCTTCTTGGCACCATCTGTGTACCCCCGGCCCTGCCTCCAGCTCTGGCATCCCCCCCCCCCCTGAGTCACTACAAGAATCTGATGTAGCCAGACAGTTCTCCTACACCCCCCCCCATTACCCCCCCTTCCCCCCTCGTCAAGATGAATTGCTCCTCGTCTACATCCACAGACCGACCCATGAGATTGTCCAAGCGAGTTCCTTTTTTCTTCTTTCCCTGAGCTAACCCAGCTTCCCCTGCTCCATCACCAAAGCCTCCCTCCATCAGTCCAAATCTCCCAGTGGATGATCTCATATGCCACGCGATCACAGCCTCCGACAACCCAGCAATAACTCATCTCTGTATTACGACTCACCGACACCACTCGAATCCCCAGCTTACCTGTGAAAGTGAGGTCTTCGACGGGACTCACACACACACACCTCTACTTCCATAGACTCTCGATCGGCAGTTTGGTGATCTACAAATACCTCTGCCACCCACTGCCTGGCCGGCTGTTCCTTATCTACCAGAATTTATATAAGACGTTAAGACATCTGTGGCTCTCGTCTATAATGACTGCACCAGAGTTTTCGACCGAGTCATCTAAAAGACAGTCATTACTAAGCCCTCAGTACTGGACTGTATGCCTTGCAGACTCAAAGCGAGTGTTGCCTTTCGAACGTTCCATGGCCACCTTTCAGTCCCTCCCTTGGGGCGTCCCACAGGACACGAAGGTGGAGCATTGGTACTTCCTCGTCCTTTTGAAAAATAGATGCCTTTACTGGATATGAACCTGGTCGATAGGATCATGTTGACAACTCTACCATTACTAAAAATGTTGACAGCAGCTCCCAAAACTACACAACCCTTCACAATAACCTTAACCTCCAGAGCTGGACTATCTACAACTACTTCACCATCAACAACAAACGAGACCATAGTTTTACACATGATCTCGCCTTCGTTCAATATCATCCCACTACTGTCTGTCTTCGTCCCATTCGCCTCCAGGATGTTCAGTTCACCAAACTTATCTGTGTCATTCTGAACAATGAAACCGATGCAGAGGATACGCATCATAAAAGTGAACAAACAGTTATTTGAAAAAAGAAGATAAGAAATATTTTTTCCAGGATAAAAGTGATGGATGGATGGTTCAAACTGATTTATGAGACAGTTTGTGAATGTCAGTCAGGTGTTTTTATCCAGAGAGTAGATAATGTGTGCGAGTAGGTAGAGAGGAGGGTAAGTGGTTCCAGCTGGTCTGCGGAAGGGATGTGTGATGTCACCATGGCTGTTTAATCTGTCTATGGATGAGGTGGTGAGAGGGGAGCAGGCATTCAGTCTACAGATGTTTAAATAGTTTTATGAGAGTAGAGAAAGTTTTACAGATGGGTTCCCCACGAGTGTAGAACTCCCTCTCCATACAGAGCAAACAGGTAATAACGAATGAATAATTACCCAGCCACACATGCTCAAAACCAGGTAATTATTCCTCTCGTGCACTGATCCCTTCCTGGCGTCTAGTTCCTCATCAGGGAGGTTTCTGCCCTCCCCCTCCTGACACCTAGTTCCTTATTATGGAGGTCACTGACTCCCCCCCCCCCCTCCTTCCTGACACCTAGTTCCTCATCAGGGTGGTTCTGGCGTCCTCCTTGCATCTAGTTCCTCGTCAGGGAGGTTCCTGTCTTAACCCCCTCCCCCGGCATCTGCTTCCTCGGTAGGTAGGCAACAGCGTTGCAATATACACACCCTAATACCTTAGAGGTAGTGCTATTGTCGGAGGGTCTTCCCCCACCACCCACCTTACCCCCCTCCTCCCAACCCTCAGCTTCTGGAGGCGTCTCGTTACGACCGTCTTGTATGTGGGGAAACACTTCTGCCCTCCAACCCCACACAGATCTGGAGGAGGGAGCATAGCAGTCCAGCGATATCTCCTCTCTTTATATCTGTCTGGTTTCTCGTGCCATGTTTGGCTAGTTGGTTGTTGCCATGTGTGGCTAGATGGTTGTTGCCATGTGTGGCTAGTTGGTTGTTGCCATTCTAGCTAGTTGGTTGTTGCCATATCTGGCTAGCTGGTTGTAACTATGGCTTAAGGTGCTTCTATACTGACGGATTTGTGTGTGTTTCTGTACATTTGTATTTGTGTATGTCTCAAGTATGTGTTTGTGATTGTCTGTATGTCTGTGGTCATTGTAGTTATGACAATACTTTCTGTGGTTACTATTTGTGTGTAATGTGAAGGAAGTTTTACACTCGTGTTGCCCAGTCTCTTAACCTTGTATACATGCCATGTCAGTACTCGTATGCGCATGCCCACATATACACACTCCAGTGTGTATGGATGTGTGTTTGTGTATGCATAGTTGTTTTTGTCCTTATACTTTACATATGGTTGTGTTGTATAGTTGTAGGTGTATGCAAGGCCTTATATGTGTTTTTTCAGCAGCGTATGTGTGGGTTTTGAGTATGTATGTATATAAGCTTGTGTATGCATGTGTGCGTAAGTGTCTATGATTTTGTACGTAGGTGTGCACACATATGTGTTTCTGCCTTCATATGTACGTACAATTATCTATCAGTACTTTATGGGAGTGAGTTTCACACACTCGTGAGGCCCCATCTCTTGAAAATAGTTTCTCCTGTACAACCTTTTAAACACGGTATGTTGTCGATTATAGAAGCAGATGTAAAGACACTGGTGTCTAAGTAGAGGAGAATCCTTTACCTGAAACTCAAGGTCGGGACTCAACTTAAATGTACTTGACAGTGTCTTGATACAATTTGCTGAGGAACTTACTCACGATGAGAACTCATCAGATATCTATAGTTCTACCTACAAACGAGGATATCATTTATAATGTTGAAGTTGGAGAAATTTTTGGAATAACTGGTTAACGGACAGATTCCTTTTGAAGTAAATAGCAACACTGCATATAGTGCTGGTCAACAAGAAAGTCGCGAAAAAATACAAGGCTCTTAGACTTGAAGATTCTAACGATCTCGCGATTGCTCTTGACATGCAAAACTGGAGTGGAATACTCATAGAAAACGACGTGGACGTAGATTGGATGATCTTTAGTAAAACTTTCAAAGCAGTGGAGGAAACAGATGTGCCAATGTGTAGCAGAGGGTCCCTTTCTGAGACAAATCCGGATTGTGGAACGATGAATCAAAGAAGAGTCTTCTGTCTTAGAAGGTAGCATAACAGACATTCGAATAGATCAATAACGAACAAGAGAAAATATGCAAACTTGCAAGAGAAATCAAGTGACATACGTCACTGCAAACGTCAGAATGAAGCGGATATTGCTGAAAATAGCAAAAGAATCCTTTAGTGAATTTTATAGTTATGTTAAAAGCAAGAGAGGCATTACCTAGTCGGCTGGTCCATTAATTGCGGAAAACGGTGACTTAATTCAAGACCACGAGGCCATGGCAAAATCTTAAGATTTTTTCTTTTTCATTTACAAACAAGATCAAAGACAGAACTCATGTTCCTAATCCTATTCCCGCGTTAAGAGAGGGAAACGTCCTGCAACATACTGGCATAAAAAGTGATGATATACTTGGTGCAACAAACGGAATATAGAAAAAACAAGGAGCCCAGATCAATTCTATACAAGGACAATGAAAGAGACGAAGAATGAGGTTGCCAAGTCCCTCACTGCTCTTCTCAGCAAGTCACTTGCACGGAAAAGTTCCAGAGGAACTTAATGTTGTCAATATGACGACGATATCAAATAAGAAAAATGTAGTCAGCCATTCCCCAAAATCACCGTCCAATCAGCTTAACGACGTCTGTTGTTGGAAAGCTTATGGAAACCATTGTTTGGGAAAAGACTGTAATTCATGTACAGGACAGCCACTTGATAAGCGTTTCTCGACATGGTTTTCCATGATATCGCTCACGTTGACACATCCACATAATTTCTTGCATGATGCAATCAACATGTATGATGAAATGTAAAGCAAGTGATATCTATTCAGATTCTCAAAAAGCATTCCATATGGTTCCACATCAGAGATGACTTCCAAAAGTTAAGTCCCATGGTATAGATGGGGTGTTGTACTTCTGTGGATAAGAAATTGGTTGACTGGCCATAAACAAAGAATAGTGACTGATCGTCATTAGGTAAAATGTTTAAAGTGGTGTGCCACAGGGATCAGTCTTGGGACCGATTTTCTTTCTCATGCACGTGTAACAATGATATTGATTACTGGGCGGCAATGTAAGATCTGAATTCGCAGATGATAGTAAGCCGAGAAATAATTTACGAATAAACTTGAACGTCCGCAGCTTTAAACTGTCATAAAATTCATGAATTGGAATCATATATGGTCAATTGGTTTTGATATCGAAAGTGAAAAGTCTTATAAACAGGTAGTCAAAATGAGATGGAGAGCAACAGAATGACATTTTCTGAGCTCCAATGGGAAAAGACTTGGGATGGATAATCTCTGGTGACCTAAGGCTAAGTAAGCATAGCATAAAGACAGGAAAAGAAGAGAACAAAATTCTTGGATTTATAAGAAGAGCTTTCGAAATCTAGGGAAATTATCATGACTCTTTATAGTTCCCTGGTGCCTCCCATCCTTGAGTCCTGTGTTCAGTTATTGTCACCTCGCTTGAAAAAGACACAATAGAGAGAACAGAGCATCGAGCTAGCAAGCCCATTCTTGTACTGAGAAACAAGTCCTCTATGGGTATCTGCTTGTGTGGTGCTTTGATGGTCGTAAGTATGTCTATGTTGTTCTTGTGGCTACATATGTTTTTGTGTAATTACCTGTTCGTATGTATTTGTTTGCCTGTGTGTGTATAAACATTTCTCTCTATTCTGCGCCATATTTTTTTTTTTTTTTGCCTTGCACATTATTCATTGACAGTATTTCATTTTACCTACACTTCTACATTATATCATATCACTTTCTTGTGTTTCTCTCTCGTCCAAGTCTCTAACATAGGCTGTTCTCATACTCTGTTATACGATGTTCCTTTGCTATGTTAGATGAAGTCTCTTGCATATGTTGTGTGTTCCCTCATGACCCATTTTGCATGTAGCATCCCCGCCCACCCCACCCTGGATGTATTGTATATACTCCCTTGTGTTGCGTTCTTCAATTCCCCCTTCGTCTGTGTTGCCTTTCATATGTTGTGCATAGTTCTATGGCTGTGTTGCATCGTATTCCTTGTCTGTATTGTAGGTTATCCTTGACAATGTTGCACGACATCCCCTGCCACTAGGTCAAGTTGTGACCTTCCTATGTTGCACGCTAGCCTGTGTCTATCGCGCAAACTGTGACCTTTCTATGTTGCACGCTACCTTCTGTCTGTGGTGCAAGCTGTGACCTTCCTATGTTGCACGTTACCGTGTGTCTATGGTGCAAGCTCTGATCTTCCTATGTTGCACGCTAGACTGTGTCTATGGTGCAAGCTGTGACCTTCCTGTGTTGCACGTTACCCTGTGTCTATGGTGCAAGCTGTGACCTTCCTATGTTGCACGCTAGCCTGTGTCTGTGCTGCACTTAAAGGTGATGGAAGCCACGAACTTGCACGTCCCCAGCGGGAGTGGTGCCTCTGTGTTTGCCAATATATTGTCTTTTTTTTTCCGTTTGGAAGGGGGGGGGTTGTCTTTTTTTGTGGGGGGGGGGGGAATGTGAAGGTTTTGGGGATAGTATGAGAGACTGGGAAGGGGGTAGAGGGGGGTTAGTGATGTCTCGCTAGTGTATTGTGATCTGTTTTATGAATTAGCTTTTATTCATTTTTTTTCTACTTCTAAGAACCGAATCAGTGAGAACCAAATCGTCGTTTGATTTATATGAAGCATTATGTAAGAAAACCTTCCTTAGATAAACATCTGTTGCATACGAACAGTTGCATACGGACCAAGCAGAGCTGAGGAGAGACCCTGTTATACGGACCAAGCCGAGCTGAGGAGACCCTGGTATACGGACCAAACCGAGCTGAGGAGACCCTGGTATATGGACAAAGCCGAGGTGAGGAGACCCTGGTATATGGACCAAGCAGAGCTGAGGAGAGACCCTGTTATCCGGACCAAGCCGAGCTGAGGAGACCCTGGTATATGGTATACGGACGTTGTTCCGGTCGAGGTTGGCATCATCAGTATGAACACAGAGGCGAGGCGAGGCGAGGCGAGGCGAGGCGAGGCGAGGTGGGGCGAGCTGAGGTGAGGCGAGGCGAGCTGAGCTGAGGTGAGGTGAGGTGGGGCGAGCTGAGGTGAGGCGAGGCGAGGCGAGCTGAGCTGAGGTGAGGTGAGGTGGGGCGAGCTGAGGTGAGGTGAGGCGAGGTGAGCTGAGCTGAGGTGAGGTGAGGTGGGGCGAGCTGAGGTGAGGTGAGGCGAGGTGAGGCGAGCTGAGGTGAGGTGAGGCGAGGTGAGGCGAGCTGAGCTGAGGTGAGGTGAGGCGAGGTGAGGCGAACTGAGCTGAGGTGAGGCGAGGCGAGGCGAGCTGAGCTGAGGTGAGGTGAGGTGGGGCGAGCTGAGGTGAGGTGAGGCGAGCTGAGGTGAGGTGAGGTGAGGCGAGGCGAGGTGGGGCGAGCTGAGGTGAGGTGAGGCGAGTGAGGGGAGCGCTGGGTGAGAGAGAGAACCTTTAGCTTCGCTCACCTTTATCATTCTTAACGTCTGACCTCCTCAAAATCCATCCTCGGGAGTCGGTATATATATATATATATATATATATATATATATATATATATATATATATATATATATATATATATATATATATATACGGACATAATATATATCATCTTTATGTTAGAAAGTACCAGTTACACACACAAACACACACACACACACACACACACACACATGTATATATACGTATATATGTATATATAATCACTGGCCACATACGTCGTCAGGGTGGCCCTGAGGTACTACCCCTACTGTCATGGTGGATAGATAAAACCTTTAGAACCTCCGTGGTGTAAAGGTTAGAGATGGTGACAGCGACGCATTGGTTCGAATCCTGATCGCGACAGTTTGTCCACGATTAACCCAGCTGTTCATCCTCCCAAAGGGCTGATCGATGAAATGTATGCCTTGCTTAGGCTAAGATATTCGGGTGTATATATATATATATATATATATATATATATATATATATATATATATATATATATATATATATATATACAAAGAACCTTGAAAAAATAATTACAAATCAGTCAGGTATTGTACAACGTGGATGACGTGTACAATATGTACAACGTACACAACGTGGATGATGTGCTCTGTACTTACCACGTTGATGAGCTGGATGAAGGCCAGGCCGAAGGACACATCCACGTTGTAGGTCATGTTCTCCACAGGCCGGATGAGCTTGTTGTACCCACGGAACAGATCCCTGACCAGTCTCTCCTCATCCTCACTGCACACGCCTGTCGGAAGAGGAGGAAAAACACGTCTCAGGGTGAGGTAGGTACTGTGGGGTCCATGTCAGAACACTGGCATGAGTAAAGTGATTCAGTACATAAATATATATATTTTCAGGGCAGTGTGCAACATGGGGACACTTCAGAGGGAAGGGAATGTCCCCCATGGACTTCTATAAGTCATTTGGGACATTTGGGCTGATTCAGGACATGAGATACTACCCAAAGGCATTTGGGAACAATCACAAGGTATTTTAAGACAGGATAGCATCTAAGGTACTTAGAGGTAATTTGGGCACTGTAAGAAAAAAAAAAGCAGGATTATTTTTTGGGAGGTAGTTGGACGTTCCTGGTAGCAATTCAAGGTATGATGAGGCACGAGGAGACATTTCAGGGTATGATACAGTGAATGAACCCACAGACACTGGTGAATACTTGTAAATACGGAAGCAATCACACCGCTAGTTCGGGTGTCAGTGATCATGGCATTATAAAATGCTGAGTTACATACATCATGGGTTTACTGAAGGTCTTTTCAGAGAATCATGGAAGTGCTCACGGATACTGTAGCGACGATTTAAGACCCCGAGACGTCTGAAAGCATCGTTAGGCATTCATAGTCCTTTTCAAGAATTTATGATCATACGAGGAACACTTAATCAGTCCTTCTAAGTGGTGGATGAAGCCCTTGGATATTTATTTACATACAGGATTACTAGAAACATACTGAAAGATAAGTTCAGGTACTGAAGGACACTGATGAAGCGCTTGAGTATACTGTGAGGTGCGGGAGTTACAGGAGAACAGCCTGACGGAGGACATGAGATGTTACGAGTCCCTTTACGACACTGTGGACGAAGGTGAGGCAGGTCATGACAGTAAGAGCAGCGAGGAGACTTCCCAGAGACGTTGTATGACTCTCTCGTGTGGTGTGGTGAAGGACGGACGCTGGCGAGCACCATACAACACCAGGGAACGTGAACAGAACACACACTGTGGAACTGTGAAGTACAGGGAGAGGAACCGTGAGGATGCGGACACCTGGGGACACGTCGGGATACCTGAGGTCATAATTAGATATCTTAAGACACGATGGGGGACCTGGGGACACGTTGGGACATCTGGGGACATGGTGGGACATTTGAGGACACCTGAGGACACGTCGGGATACCTGAGGTCACAATCAGATATCTTAAGAAACGAAGGGGAACCTGGGGACACGTTGGGACGTCTGGGCACAAGTTGGGACGTCTGGGCACAAGTTGGGACGTCTGGGCACAAGTTGGGACGTCTGGGGACATGCTGGGACGTTTGAGGACACCTGGAAACACTTCAGGATACCTGAGGTCACAATGAAATAACTGGGGACATGGTGGAGTACCTGGACATACTGTTGGAGTCACCTGGGGACACACTGGGACATGTTGGGACACCTGGGGATACGTTAGAGCACTTGGGGACGCGTAGGGGTGCTTTGGGGTCACGCCAGGACACCTGGGGACGCGAAGGGGTACTTAAAGAAACAGTGAGCACCTCCCGGATATACTGCTGGATACTTAAGAAAAGTTTAAGTGTTGGACAGACATGAGGAAGAAACACATGAGGTTTAAAGCAGGATATTCGAAAGGCACTTAAGGATATGAGGAAACGCCCGCAGGATACGGAGGGTGCTTGAGAGGACGTCAGAATATAACGTAACGCTGGAGAAATATACTTTAGGATACAGCTGGGTACTCGGAGAGGAGGACAACATGGAGGCACTTCTTGTGGACGCGTTTCTAGACAAGGAGGCTCAGGGATCTGACGATATAAGAGACGAATATTTGGTGGTTAAAGAGAGAAAGTTATAACATCTTTGATGGTTTACTGAATATTTTTAGAACGGTCGAGAGGAACGCTGAGAGTCTTGCAGGGTCGAGGGGGACGTGCCTCAAGAGGTGGCAAGACACTTTACCAGAGCCTCATGATGAGGCAGGGAATGGCGACCCCACGTCAGAGCCCTACGGCTCGTCCTAACACCAGATCGGAGGTCAAAGACGCCAAAAAACAAACAAACAAACAAACTAAAGAAAAAAGCTTGTAAGGAAAGCAAGATATATTAAGAAATATCTCGAAGTTACAGGAGAGGCAGACAGTGTTACAGGAGAGGCAGACGGTGTTACAGGAGAGGCAGACGGTGTTACAGGAGAGGCAGACAGTGTTACAGGAGAGGCAGACGGTGTTACAGGAGAGGCAGACGGTGTTACAGGAGAGGCAGACAGTGTTACAGGATGGGCAGAAAATGTTACAGGACTGGTAGGGAATGTTCTAGGACGGGCAGATAATGTTACAGGACGGGAAGATAATGTTACAGGACGGGAAGATAATAATTACAGGACGGGAAGAGAATGTTACAGGACGGGAAGATAATGTTACAGGACGGGCAGATAATGTTACAGGATAGAAAGAGAATGTTACAGGACAGGCAGATAATGTTACAGGATGGGAAGAGAATGTTACAGGACGGGGAGAGAATATTACAGGACGGGGAGAGAATATTACAGGACGGGAAGTGAATGTTACAGGACGGGAAGAGAATGTCACAGGAAGGGAAGTGAATGTTACAGGACGGGAAGATAATAATTACAGGACGGGAAGAGAATGTTACAGGAAGGGAAGAAAATTTTACGGGACAGATATGAGATGTCTCAAAATGTCATAATAATCTTATTCCTTTTTATTTCTGTCGTCAAAGCAGACAATTTACTGAGGACGTCTACCCATAGTGCGGGCAGTGGCGCAAAAGTGGATTCAGAGTTCAAAAATGATCCAGAGACTGTGGGCCTCAGTGACTGAAGTACATAATAGGTTGCATAATGAGAAAAATCATAACAGGGATTAGGCAGCGTTGAATAAACATCATGTAGCAACTTTGCACGGTAAGCCATGACAATAGCAATTGAACAGTTATGACTGGATTATGTAGAAATGATATATATAAAACAATAAAACTTTCTATAACAAGCAAAGTTTGGATGCCTTTTTCAAGCAACTGAGGTAGAACAATCGTTAATAGATGAAATGTTTACACATAACGTATGACGTAGGATAAGAATCACCTCCGAACTCAATAACGTTACAACAGACGAGGACACAATGTTGTAGGGTCTGGGAGAAGCTTCGTTGGCAATGTTTACATTTTGGTCTGTTTATTGTTGTCAACGGGAGCAGCAAACTACCAGGAGTATCTATAGCCCAGCCCGAGTCGAGGGATTACAGCATTAAGGTGTCTACTGTTCCTATTGGTTGCAAGTATACGTGGACGTGTATATATATATATATATATATATATATATATATATATATATATATATATATATATATATATATATATATATATATATATATATATATGACTTATGGGAGGTTAGGTTCAGTTGGTAATGGGATCAAGATGATGATGGGCGGCATTACTGACTCTCAATGTGAAGATAATGCTACACTCGAGGAGAGTGTTTCTGAGATGCCTCACTCTGCAGGCACTTAGTGACACTGTGGTGTAACGTGGAGGAGCATTGAGATATCTAGAGAAGACATTCATGAAATTCTTGAAAGGCATTGAACCCAACTGAGGCTCATGATTCTGGTGAATTGTCACCACATGGGCTGCGGTGAAAGGCGCGAGATTCTCAATCAGACAAACCTCTTGCAATAACCTTTCAAAAGTCGCCGGAGAGAGACAAACTGCTAAGGGAACGGAAATGGGCAACGGTTACATCTGTACATATGAAAAGACACCAGGGAGACGAAGTGATCTGTGGAGTGGCCTTTCGGACAAGTGTGGTCTGTCAGGTCCTGGAAAATATCATCAGAAAGCAAATGGATGACTTTCTACTGAAGAGAAATTTCCTAGGAGAGAGAGACAGCATGATTACAAGTCACATTAACAAACTTCTATGATTTCTACGAGAGTGTGAGCTCTCTTAGACAAAAAGGGAAGGCTGGGTGTGTTGTATGTATATGGAAAGCGAGAAAGAAACTCACACTGTATCACACGGGAGGCTGATTAAGAAGCTGGATTATCAGGTAGGAAGAAGGGGAAGACTTTGTCAATGGAAAGTTTATCATTGTGGAAGGGAACACAGGACGCACGTTAAGAGAAGCTGCTCAAAATGGACTGAGGTCATCACTGGAGTGCCACAGGGTTTTGTTCTGGGACCGTTACTCTTCTTGATCTATGTAAATGCCTTGCCAGAAGGTATGGACCTCACCTCAACATGTTTCCAGATGGGACAACAAGGGTCATAAGGGAAGTGAAAAGCGTGGAGGATTCCATCAGCTTACGAGAGGATGGACCTTAACGACTTAGAAATCGGTTTGATACATGAATAACTGTTCAATCCGATTAGGTACGAATTAATAAGGGTGGATTACATCGAAAGAAGACTTCGATATGATCACCATCTGCCAGGAAAACAAACTTCAGGAATCCGTTAATAAGAAAGATTTTGGAGTCGACATCGTTCCTAACCAAACCTAACCTAACCTAACCAAACCTAACCTAACCTAACCAAACCTAACCTAACCTAACCAAGCCTAACTAAACCTAACCTAACCTGTCGTCAGTCTCGCCTTGAGGGAACAGTTAGCGAGACCAACTGTCTGCCGGCAAATATCAGACACACACACAATGTTCATCAAGGTGTTCTTATCCTCCGTAGCTCAGCCATGGCCTGCAACAGCTTTTCGAAAGATTGGTCCTGAGTTTACTATAAAGGAAATATGTATTTTCTAAAAAAAATCATGAAGTAGTATAAATTTGTTCATATACATTCATGAATGTTTTTGAACATTCACTTGACGTCACTCATTCATATTCAGTCCAACAGACGTATTCTCTAGAGGTGATGAATGATTAAAGACTTATGCATCTGCATTCATATCTATTCAGTGGGTAATTTTCATTCAAGAATATTCACTCGAATATTCATATGAACGCCCCCCCCCCCCCACCCAATCACCATATGTATTGTGGTTCATAATTCTCAAATCATTAAAAGAAAAAAAAAATATCATGCCTGAAATTCTATCGATAACCATTCATTCACTTTATTCATTCCTTCATTCACAAGCTTCTTGTAACCATTCACTACTGAATGCCCTTGGAATGAACACACTAAGATTATCCATAATCATTTGAATAAGCTCATAAATCTTGGGTATCTCGCGATAGACATAAATATAAATTGTTCTTAAAGTTAAAGTTATCTACTCCTGTGCAGTGGGTCAATAAGTATACATATAATACAGCGTCACATTCACGGACCAAAAAAATAGAAACTAAAAATCATAAACATTCGCCTATACATAGTTATTCACAATAATTTTCACAATCTGATGATTTTTTTTCACAACCTGAAGATTTTTTTTCACAATCTGAGGATTTTTTCACAATCTGTTTGAGGAATTTTTGATCATCCAGTTTATTTTCTTTTTTCACCGTTCATTTACAGATATATATATTTTTCGTCATTCCTTCAAAAACTCTTCGTCGCTCTTGATCGATATTCTGCACTAACGAGCGACGACTGCAATCATATCCATCATCTTCATTGATGTTGTGACAACTCTTACTCTACGTCATCCATAGCAGTGACGCTTTCACAGTACCGACCATCATCAGATGCATCACTGTTGGCAGTGAACCTCATCGTATGTGTGTTTGTTTTTCCTTTTTTGTTGTTTCGTATGATACAGGGTGTGTGTGTGTGTGGGGGGGGGGGGGGGGGTCAGCTGGGAGTTAGACCTCAACCCTTTAACTTCCGGGTCGGTGAGTATGACGGGGGCAGGGGGAGCTTGTGTGCCCAGACCCCTCCCCCCTTCCCGGGGTCGATAGGCCTCCCTCCCCATGCTGGGGGTTGGGTGGGTCATTACGGTCTAGGGGAGTGCCGCCCCCGGGGTTGAGGAGGGGGGGGGGGGAGGCACGCGGCCAGGTGATGAGGCGGAGGGGAGAGGTCGTCACAGGTGGGTGGGGGGGGTGAAGTGGGGGAAGTAAAGGGGGAGATTACGAGAGCGGGGTGAAGGGAGTGAGATTAAAGAGGTGAGGTACGTGGGCGAGGCCATGCATAGTGGGGCCAAGACCGGCCAGGACCGGTCAAAACCTTCCAGGACTCGCCAAGATCGGCTAAGATCTTGCAGGATGGGCCAAGACCGGCCAGGACCGGTCGAGACCTTCCATGGCCTGTCGAGACCTTCCAGGACCGGTCAAGACCTTCCAGGGTTGGTCAAGACCTTCAAAACCTTCTAGGACAGGCCAGGACCGGCCAGGACTGACCAAGACCTTCCAGGACAGGCCAAGACCGGCCAGGACCGGTCAAGACCGGCCAGGTCACAATCTTTTCCTGATGGAGGGAGCCATGAGCAACGTGGGGGATTTATCGGTGAAAAATGCAAATGTTATTCCGGCATTCAGTTCTTGAACCTGATGGTCGGGGGTGTAAGGTAATGCAATCCTTGACCAGGCCACTTCTTTTCCAGTGATCCAAGCTGGAACAATCTCCTGGATACGCTGCCTGGAAAAGTCCCCTAGACCTGCTGTCTGGAGCAGCCTTCTGAACGCGATGCCTGGTACAGTCTCGGACACGATGCCTGGAATAGTGTTGGATACGATGCCTCGAACAGTCTCATAAACAGTACCTGGAACAATTTCCTGGAAGCGTTGCCTGGAACAGACTCCTTGACACACTGCCTGGAACAGTCTTCTGGTGCCCTCCCCGGAGCCGTCTTTTGAATGTTGTTGCCAGCAAGTCTCCTGGACACGCTTCCTGGAACAGTCATCTGGACACGCTGCCTATAACAAACTCTTGGTCATGCTTCTTTGAACAAGCTGCCTGGAGCGATCTCCTGGACATGCTGCAGTGCACGTAACACTGACATGATCATAGAACATGAAGCATCACCTCTCTCAACGTGAGTGGTCCAGTCTATGGAAGCAGAGGCGAATCTTCTTTGGCCTTTCTATCTGTAATGTGAAGTCAATATATGACAATTTGTGCACCGTAGTTATGTGGAAAATTTACAAGAATCTTTTCTTACTAAATCATCTGCGTCTTTTTCTACTCTTACCACATCAATCTACTAGTTTCTGATCTCATCTACCATCCCAAACACCCTCGTTAGGACCGAAGGGTCTGCTGTTGTTTGAATTCCTTTGAGGCGCTGCATAACTTCCCTCAACTGTCATGTGTGTCGCTGGAAGGGTACAGTTTGCTCTGTTGGTTCCTTGGACGTGAGGTGGACGAGGATGGCGTAAAGCTACACCTGGAGCGATAGAGAATCTAGACATTCCTGGAACCAGCTGGAACGTGATGGAAGCAACAAAACTCCTGCTGTGAGTTACACGCTGGTAGTTAGTTCCTGAGAGTCGAATTCAGGGACGAATACATGTCAGAAAAAGTTGGTCTAGCAGAACAGAGTGAATGAACGAAGCGAAATTGAGATGATCGTGATGAGAGGAATGAAGATGTTGCCGGATGGGACAGATGAGAATGATGTAATAAACGAAATAGATCGGACTGATGATTGAATTTAAATGACTGGACAAACCTGGAAAAACAAGTGTGCTGGAAGGACAAGGTGATGACGCCATGGGAAGCTGGAGGACCAGGTTGATGTCGGGCTAGAAGGGCCGACCTCTCAAGGTGTGTGGGGGGAAGGTATTCATATAGAAACCATCAGTGAGGAGCAGGGGAGGCTTTTGGCGTGGACGTTGTTGTGGAAGAGTGTTGGTGGACGATCTGTGGTGGTGGTGGTGGTGGTGGTGTGCGTGGTGGAGGGCCGAGGTGGAGGAGTGTGATGGAGCGCTGGAGGATAATGAGAAATATGAGGGACATGGGCACTGAGGATGTGCTTGGGACCAGAGCTGGGAATGCGGTAGGGGAGTGTGATGGAGACGAATGTTGGGGGTATGGTAGGGGAGATTTGATGGAGATGAATACTGGAGGAATGGTAGGGAGGATGTGATGGGAACGAATGCTGGAGGTGTGGTAGGGGGGAGTGTGATGGAGACGAGAGAAGGGGGGGATGTGTGATGGAGGAGAGTGCTGGAGAAATGACAAGGAGGAGTAAAAACCTGAGTAGTGTGTTGGGGGAGGAGAAGTGAGAGGGGGAGTTTGTATAGGGGAAGTGATGGTGTTTGTTTAAGGCCCCAAACATAGAGCGTGTGACGCTAGAAGAGAGAGAGAGAGAGAGAGAGAGAGAGAGAGAGAGAGAGAGAGAGAGAGAGAGAGAGAGAGAGAGAGAGAGAGAGAGAGAGGAGAGAGAGAGAGGAGGAGAGAGAGAGAGAGAGAGAGAGAGAGAGAGAGGAGAGAGAGAGAGAGGAGAGAGAGAGAGAGGGGAGAGAGAGAGAGAGAGAGAGAGAGAGAGAGAGAGAGAGAGAGAGAGAGAGAGAGAGAGAGAGAGAGAGAGAGAGAGAGAGAGAGGGGTTGTGGGGGTCAGGTAACCGGGCCAGGAGGCACTGCTACCTGCTACCCGTCTCGCTCATTATAACATTCCCGGCCTCCCCTTCCCTCCTTCTGTTTAATTGAATTCCTCGCCGTGAGATCTCGACATTATCATTCCCATCAAAATGGTGACATTTTGAGACATTATATATATATATATATATATATATATATATATATATATATATATATATATATATATATATATTCTTTTATATATATATATATATATATATATATATATATATATATATATATATATATATATATATATATATATATATATATATATATATTTCTATGAGTTTGAGGACAATTTGCGGCGTGAAGAGGGTAGATCAAGTAAGAAATGATAGGCTAAGAGAGATGTATGATAAGAAGAGTAATGTATAGGAGAGGTGAAGAGCGTGTGCTGAAATGGTTTGGACATATGGTGAGGATGAGTGACGAGAGTTGCCTAAGAGTGTATGACGGTCAGAAGTGGAGGAAACAAAGAAAAAGAAGAGGCCAAAGGTGAGGTGGAACTTTGGAATGAAAGATGCTTTGATGAATCGGGGTCTGAACATGCAAGAGAGTGTGAGACATGCAAGAGATAGAGGGAATTGGGATAATGAGGTATACAAGGGTCGACGTGCTATTAAGGGACTGAACCATTACATATAAACCGGAAGAAACCATGGAAAAGCCTGTGGGGCACGGCTGTGGATAGGGGGTTGTGGTTTCGGTGCATTACACATGACAGCTAGAGCATGGACGTGAGTGAATGAAGCTACCTTAGTTATTCAAGAAATGGCGATCATATATGAAAAAATACATATCAGATGGTTGGTTAGTTGTTTAAGATTGAGGCCTATCATCTGTCGTATGGATGACAAGATATACCTGTATGGATGACAAGACTTGCTCGTATGGATGACAAGACTTGCTCATATAGGTGACAAGATACGCTCGTACGGATGACAAGATATGTTTGTATGGATGACAAGACTTGTTCGTATGGATGACAAAACTTGCTCATATGGGTGACAAGATACGCTCGTACGGATGACAAGATATGTTCGTATGGACGATAAGACTTGCTCGTATGAATGACAAAACTTGCTCATATGGGTGACAAGATACGCTCGTACGGATGACAAGATATGTTCGTATGGATGACAAGACATGCTCGTATGGATGACAAAACATGCTCATATGGATGATGAAATACGCTCGTACGGATGACAGGACATGCTCGTATGGATGACAGGATTACGCTCATGTTGATAAGACACGCTCGTATGGATGACAAGATTACGTTTATATGGATGACAGGTATACGCTCGGATGGATGACAAGATACGCTCATATGGATGATAAGATTAGGCTCGTAACAAAACGCAAGACATGACTCCAAACTACGACGCGGATCGATTCTCGTCCTTCCAGCGTCTTTATGTTGTCCACAGATGATATATTAAGACTCTCACCCTCACCCCCCATTCCCCACCATACCCCGTTTCCCCTGGTGCTTACTCCCCCCTCCCTCCCCCCTCCCCACACTCCAATGGAAGTAGGGTGCCGGGGGTGGGGAGAGGACCTTCCAGAGGGTGCAGAGGGAGGGTGGGTGTTCCCTTTTTACGTCTTCCTTTTGTCGGAGGTGGAGGGAGAGATAAGGAGGAGGAGGGAGAGGGGAGAGAGAGGGGTGTGTGTGTGTGTGTGTGTGTCTGATGCTGTCAGATGTCGCTATACTGATATGGCTTTTTATGATGCGGAATTACCTGTGTATTCATCAGCGCGGGGTGGAAGTTCCTCACTCGTGGGGGGGCTCCCCTTCTCTCTCTCTCTCTCTCTCTCTCTCTCTCTCTCTCTCTCTCTCTCTCTCTCTCTCTCTACTATTTGTGTGTTACGGGGAGAGAGCTATACACTGGTGTGGGTCCGTCTCTCGACCTAGTATTTATGTACACGGGCGCACACACACACACACACACACACACACACACCTCCACGCGCACCCACACATACAAACACACACTAGGCTAAGCCAGGTACCAATTCATCGATCAAAGGAGGATGAACACCTGGGTGTACGCTGACTGCTCGCCCGTGCTAACTCATGGTCAGTAACGCTAATCACTACAACACGGAGATCCGTGTGCGTGTGTGTGTGTGTGTGTGTGTGTGCTACGTTTTCTATTCCTGTGTGAATTGAAATACAGAGAGAATTATGAAAGGGTAAAAGAAGACAAGGGAAAGTATTTACGAATTTTGGAGAAAGTGAAAAAAAACCTGTCTTTTGAGATGTGTCAGGTCATAGTTATCGGGAAAGACATAAGAAGGTGGAGAGTTCCAAAGCTTGGACGTGTAAGGAAAGAAACCGCTTCTACCCCGCCCCCCCAGAATGTACTCCCAGCCACCAACCTCCCTCCTGCCTGTTGACTTTCCTCCTATAACCTCCCCTACCGAGCTGCCTCCTCTTCTCACCTCTCCTCTCCTACACTTCCTCTCCATCATTCTCCCTCTTCTTCTCTCCTCCCCGTCCACGACGGAGAGGGTCACCCCGCCTTGGAAGACCCCAGTTGACGACTCGGGTGGGGTGTATACCCCCCCCCCCCCAGTATAATCCAGAGCACATCTCTCCCATCATAAGAGGCATGTGATGGCCTCCATCATTCGGTGGATAATGGACCCCATGTCGCCCCATGACTGAACCGGCAAGTAATGTCAAGCATCTCAGACAAATTGGTCGAAGATCCCGCGGTACAGCATGCATCGATGGCATGAATGGTTGCTCTTGTTTATCTCGCTTAATGTGACATGTTTTCTGTTAGTTTATCCATATTTTTTCCCCGCACTCACGATATATTTTGCTTCATCAAATAGAATGTGAATCATATGTCATTATTCATTTTCATCTTATTCTCTCATTACGAATGGGGCATTCTGAGCACACAAACACTACATAGTTTCAGTTCAGCCACGTAAGAATGATACAACACAAAAGAAAAACGTAGAAAAGCGGAGTGCTTCACACCTTGTAGGTGAAGGCGAGAGAACGGAGGTAATATCTTGAATTCGAATTCACGTTCCCTCGAAGTTCGTGCGTGAGTGTGTTGTGGGTCGGGGGTCAAACCCGGGAAGGTCAGCTTGTGAGGGGCTTCCCTCGTGTTTTTTTTGGCATCTAACGGGGTAATATGGAAGTAGTGAGAGAGATTCCTGTATATAGACGATTTGTGATGGATTTATATTCCCGTACGTTCATGGCATCTGTCATCTGTAGCCTTGTAGGATCGTGGCGATGTTCGAGGTGAGAATCTGGCGAAAGAGGATTAGATTATATGCTCCTGTTGCCTATGTATTCTCGGGACTCAGTCTTGATGTAGTAATGATGTATCTATTGCAAGATTCTGATTATCTTCTACTATCACAAACAGCATCGCAGCGATCAAGTGAGTCGTCTGTTGCTGTTTGAATGCCCCTTATCTTCCTCTGAATACTCTTAAAGTAGTTTACGTTATTATTGGAGTTTACAGCCTTAAAATTGGCAAGAGTACTCGCACGCTGATCATGTTTGCGTCCCTTAAAGGATCAGATTTCATTGGACTTTCATCTTTATGTATTTCCTGTAGCAGATTAATATGCGGGTATACCGTTATATCTAGGAAAAAAAACATAAAAGTATAAGAAAAAGCGGCAACTTTAGATAATTGTACTTGAGAGAGAGAGAGAGAGAGAGAGAGAGACTTTTAACTAACGCCTGTCGTTTTCGCCACACTATAGACCCTTAGGCCTAGAGAGAACCCCTCGCTTCCCCTCCGTCTCCTCGTTAGTTCACCAACAGGCAAGAACGTACGTACCCTATGGCCACCCTGCGTAGCCCTAGCCTAGCTCGCTCTCTCTCTCTCTCTCTCTCTCTCTCTCTCTCTCTCTCTCTCTCTCTCTCTCTCTCTCTCTCTCTCTCGCCATGACCCTATGGAGAGGAAGCCATATTTTTCCAGTAATGAAAGGGGTTAGCCTTGATGACTGATGTCTTTCGCTTGGGAACCATGGTACGGTTGATCATCCCAGGGCTGTCAGCAGTCAGGTCCTCCGTGTCAGCAGTCAGGTCCTCCGTGTCAGCAGTCAGGTCCTCCGTGTCAGCAGTCAGGTCCTCCTCTGACCTTCACTTCCTTTTTACAGATGTTAGCCACGACGAAATCGATTGTGGTATAAGGCACCGCGGTTACAGGGCTGAGGTATAAGGCACGGCGGTATACAACGCTGTGGTATAAGGCAACGTTGTGTACAGCACTGAAGTATAAGGCATCGCCGTCTACAGCGTTAAAGTATAAGGCACGACGGTATACAACGCTTTGGTATATAAGGCACCGCCGTATACACCTGTTATCAAGGCTTCCCTCTTACCATCAGGTTTTCAAACAAACGATTTTGATAGTATTTTGATAAGGGAATTACATCTGAGATATATCGTCAAGAGACATATCGTCGAGACATATCGTCGGGATATATCGTCGAGACATATCGTCGAGAGACATATCGTCGAGATATATCGTCGAGACATACCGCCCAGACATAATATCGTAGAGACATACCGTCGGGATATATCGTCGAGACATGTCGTCGGGATATATGGTCGAGACATATCGTCGAGAGACATATCGTCGAGCTATATCGTCGAGACATACCGTCCAGACATAATATCGTCGAGACATATCGTCGAGATATATCATCGAGACATATCGTCGAGACATATCGTCGAGACAATATATCGTCAAGACATATCGGTAACGCACATTACACTGGAGCCTGGTGCCGACGACGCATGAGTGTGTGCAGTTAGCCCGGAGATGTGCACGGCGCGTCACATCCACAGCAGTAATTGGTCCCTTGCTCTGACGTCAATCGTCTACCTCAAATACGGGAGCAGTCAGAAACTTGGAAAATATAAACAAACAAAAACAAGAACTTTTTTTTCTTTAGATAAACTTGCATAAGTGTTATTGAATACGTGATATACCAAGTCACATCATTGAGATACATTTTCTTTATGATTTTAAGAAATTATGAAAAGGTAAACATACTTGTCCTCTTTTTCCCGATTTGGCGAGGTAGCGGCAGGAACAGACTAAGAAAGGCCACATTCGCTTACATCCATTCTCCTGTTGTCATGCATAATGCACCGAAACCACAGCTCCCTGTACACATTCAGGCCCCTACATATCTATCCATTGTCTCCTCTGGCCGCTTTTCATGCCCTGGTTGAATCCTTAGCACGTCGACCCCTGCATACCACATCTTTCCAATTCACTCTTTCCCGCACACGTCTTTCACCCTCCTGCATGTTCAGGCCCCTCCATGCCGTAGAAATGTCCATGTTTGATATTGTATGTGCATTCTCTTTGGTTCTGGTGTGTGTGTGTGTGTGTGTGTGTGTGTGTGTGTGTGTGTGTGTGTGTGTGTGTCGGATGTATTACCCGATTCAGAGATAAACACTCGAACGTAGTAATGAATGGGACAGATAAGGGAAGACCTGAGCTCGCTTGTTTAATGTTACCTGCAATAGGAACGTGATCCTGTAGTACCTATATAAGAAGATGGAGACGGTATGGTCAAGTAGAAGGCTCCTCCCCACCCACCACTATAGATGGAGACCAGTATAGTCAAGTAGAGGCTCTTCCCCACCCACCACTAAAGATGGAGACAGGACAGTAAAAAAGGTCTCTCTCTCTCTCTCTCTCTCTCTCTCTCTCTCTCTCTCTCTCTCTCTCTCTCTCTCTCTCTCTCTCTCTCATCCGGTTGGATCCCTCTACTTTCCGTTGAAAAAGAAGAAAATAGCGAACTTCGCTTTTAGTAAATTTTTGTATAACATAGACGGAGCATGAGCATGTTGATCTCCTGTAGTGTGTGCAGATAATGCTATCAGCGGTCCTGATGAAGCTGGGCCTCGAGTATTGGCTGCTTATAAAGAGGATGTCTGCCTTGGAGCTCACTAAGATAGAGATTCTAGGATAATCCTAGCGCCTAGGATCCCAGCAAAAATCCCAGTGTCTTAGATCCCAAGCAAGAATCTTATTTCCTTGGATTCCTGGCAAGAATGTTAGAGCCCGCGATCCTAGCTAGAATCTTAGTGCCTGGGATCCTAGCTAGAATCTTAGTGCCTGGGATCCTAGCTAGAATCTTAGTGCCTGGGATCCTAGCTAGAATCTTAGTGCCTGGGATCCTAGCTAGAATCTTAGTGCCTGGGATCCTAGCTAGAATCTTAGTGCCTGGGATCCTAGCTAGAATCTTAGTGCCTGGGATCCTAGCTAGAATCTTAGTGCCTGGGATCCTAGCTAGAATCTTAGTGCCTGGGATCCTAGCTAGAATCTTAGTGCCTGGGATCCTAGCTAGAATCTTAGTGCCTGGGATCCCTAGCAAGAATCATAGTGCCTAGGATCCCTAGCTAGCATCCTAGTGCCTGGGATCCTAGAAAGAATCTTAAGAGCCCGCGATCCTAGCTAGAATCTTAGTGCCTGGAATCCCTAGCAAGACTCGTAGAGCCTGGGAGTGCTAGAATCTTAGTGTCTAGTATTACTAGTAAGAATCTTAGTAGTGACTGGGATTCCAAGCTGGGACATCAGGTTAGAGAGTGAGGGGATAAGATGAGGTAAATAAGTGAGGGTCTGAGAGGTACTGACCACGTCAAGGAATATACTGACCAGCCAGGTCATATTGGCCAGCATCTCAAGACCACGTCAAGGAATATACTAACTTACACTCAGGTCGTATTGACCTGTACCCCAAAACCACGTCAAGGGATATACTGGCCAGCCAGTTCATATTGGCCGACGTTCCAAGGCAATGTCAAGGAATATATTGACCACCACCCTAGGTCATATTGGCCGGCAGTCCAAGAGACTAAAAGATGTATTAATCTTTATCTTCAAACTCCAGTTGATGTATTGGTGGCTGTATGATTGAGTCAACCCTACTGATCCGTTCTTCTGTTCCTCTGTCTATTGGTTGAATGTAGTCTGTCTCCCTGTTGCATTCCTGTCTCAGCTGAGTCTTTTACACACACTCTCTCTCTCTCTCTCTCTCTCTCTCTCTCTCTCTCTCTCTCTCTCTCTCTCTCTCTCCTCTCCCCTCCTACACAGGCCCACTCGCTATGTGTCGTGCCTTCCATCACCACCACTTCCCCTCCACCCCCCACCCTATAACTCACACTTTATATAGCCCCACGACCCTCCATTACCCCCCCACCACATCTCCTCCCTCACTCCCAGGTACTTAGCGCCCTCTTCTTCTCTCCACCAGCCACCACAATCGCTACTTCACCACACCGCTTCCCCTCACCTCACAACATCGCCAACACTCCATCTCCAGCACTCGCGACTCTTATCTTCCTCCAACCTCCCTACCTGGCGCTTGCCCAGCCCCCCACCCCTCCATCCCTGTCCTCGCTTCCTCCACCATCATCATCACCACCACAATCACCAACACTACCATAATCACCACCGTTTCCTCTTCCTCATCACCACCATCACCACCATTCAGGTTTGTAGTGCCTCCCTCACTATCTTCACCACACTCACCATCACTACCACCACCATGTTGTTGGAGCAACACAGATTTCCTCCGCCTGTATTACCACAACAGGGTTTTCTCCTCCCTCACGCACCCTTTCTCATTATTCCTCAAGTACTTTCCTCATATCTCCCTATCTCACCACCTCCTCTTCCTCCTCCCTCACAGTCCTCGCCACCACACACCACAACTCCAGCAACCAACCTAACCACCTCTCACCTCCTCCCCCCCCCCTCCTCCATCATCCCCCCCACCCACAACCCAACCCTCCTCACCACCGCCGCCCACCTTTGCTATTTGATACGCAATTGCAGAAGTTTTGCCGGCAAATAGTAGGAGGTGTCAAAGTTCCCGTCTCAGTATTTTCTTGGCCGAGTCTTCCTCTTCTTCACGTCTGGGGGGGGGGGGGGGTGTCACCCCCCCTCCCGGGGGTGGGAGGAGGGGGGACATCTGGTGTCGGAGGGGGGGACCCCTTAGGTCGAAGGGGGCACACACATCTTCGTAATTGGAAACTTCCCACGTGTCTCTCTCTCTCTCTCTCTCTCTCTCTCTCTCTCTCTCTCTCTCTCTCTCTCTCTCTCTCTCTCTAACGCCAGACTTTCGGAAGAAAACGTCAATTACCGGAAAGTTCGGTATAATGTATTCGAGTATTTCTGAGGCGAGTGGGTTATGTTCGTCGGCTGGGAGAGGGGTTTGGGCTGGATGAAACTCAGAGAAGTGTTTCATCTTCCACAAAAAGAAAGAAAGAAGAAAACTTTAAAGTTAGCTCGACGTGTGACCAGTGTAGGGTGACAGAAGAGTGTGTGTGTGTGTGTGTGTCAGAGATCAGCCAGGATGTGTCATCGTATGACAGGTTAATGACAGTAACAGACTACGATGACTTTATGATCCTTGGCAGCTAGCAATATCTCAATGACTTAAACTGAACATTAATATTCAGAGATGAAGGTAAACAAGTATGAATATGTACCATGTGTATGTATGTATATGTCTGTGTATGTATATATGTATATCTTATGAATATGTATGTAAGTGTATAGGCGTTTTTTATATATGTATGAGTGTATATGAGTAGATTGCTTGTTCTTCGTCCGTTTCCCGGCGTTACTTTGTTGACGTGGGAAACGGCGATCAATTCTATATCTATCTATCTATCTATATATATATATATATATATATATATATATATATATATATATATATATATATAGCGAGGTAGTGCAAGGAAACAGACGAAGAATGGCCCAACCCACCCACATACACATGTATATGCATAAACGCCCACACCCGCATATATACACACATATACAATTCAACGTATACATGTATACATACTCAGACATAAACATATATACACATGTACATATTCATACTTGCTGCCTTTATCCATTCTCATCGCCACCCCGCCACAAAATGTAAGATACTATGAAAAATATTAAACATGGATGACCTGGAATTTAGTTCCTATGTAACATTCGAAAAAGAGAATAGCAGAAATTAAAAACATATGATGTTATGATGGTAGGATAATGATATGGAATTGTAGGATGTTGTTATTATTGTAGCGATCTTGTTAATGTAATATGGTGTTAATATTGTAGGATATCATTGCAAGATGGCGTTATTAAAATGGTGTTATTATTACAGGGTGGTATTATTATTGTGAGATAGGGTTATTTTTGCAAGATAGTATTATCATCATAGGCAGGTGTTATTACTGGAAGATGGTGTTATCTTTTAATATGGTGTTATCATTGTAAGATGGTGTTATCACTGTAATATGGTGTTATCATTGTAACATGGAGTTATCATTGTACGATGATGTTATTTTGTAAGATGATGGTATTATCAAAGGATGATGTTATAGCTGTTGTTATTGTAATATGGAGTTATGATTCTCAGATGGTGTTATCATTATAGGAATGTGTTATCATTATAGAAGTGTTATGATCGTAAAATGGTGTAATTGCTGTAAGCTGATGTCAAGATGATATTATTGTAAGCTAGTGTTATCATAAATATTATCATCTCAAGATAGTGTTAGTACTATCAGATGGTATCACTATTGTAAGGTGTTATCATTGTTATAAGTTGTTATAGTTGTAAGGTGATATCAGTGTTGTAAGCTGTTATCATAGTTGTAAGGTGTTATCTTTGTTGTAAGCTGTTACCGTAGTTGTAAAGTGTTATCATTGTTGTAAAGTGTTATCATTGTTGTAAGGTGTTATCATTGCAATATAGTGTTGTTATCGTAGGCTGGTGTTATCATCATGAGATGGCATTATCATTAACGTAAGTCGTTAATTTTGTAAGGTGTTGTTATTGTAAGGTGTTATTATCATAGAGAGATTTTCTTTTTCATCATAATGTTGTTATTGTAAGGTGTTAACATTGTAAAAAGGTTTCACTATCATAAAAAGATGTTATTACAGTGACGTGTTATCATTGTAATGTGTTATTATTATAAAATGATAATTTTGTAAGGTGTTACTATTGTAAAGTGTTATTTCTGTAAAGTGTAAGTATTGTTAAGTGTTTGTTATCATTGTTAGAAGGTGTTTTTGTCGAAAATTGATGATCCGAAGTTCGATATGACGTCATACGTTGTAAAGAAAAGGAATGTAACATCTCTAGGAATTCGCCAAGTGTGTTGTGACTCACAAAACTTCTAATAGCTTCAGGAATTCTGAAATATCTTTGACCTAACATTCGAGGTCAAAATATCACTCACTTGGATAATATTGATCATGCTAGCAAGGATTCAGAAGCACACGTTAACAAAATAAAACTATCGGTACATTTTTGTGCTAAACATTATGACACAACAGACGAAAATACTGACAAATGCTCTAAAGGGTCTTGCCTTACACTGATATCCCCATTTTTTTATATGTAAAACTCACTGTGCATCATGCACCTCATTCATCAATTATTTCGAGAATGATTAATATACAGAGCAACTAACATAATCATTAAAAAAAGAAAATTATTACGCATTGACACACGTCAAACCTTCTTGGACAAGAAGAGTCGTAGTGTTCATTTCGAAATACATCGGACCCATCCGTAAAGATATTAAATTTGCTGGGTTTACGTAATTCTTTATTCTTTTCATACCTTGAAGAGTTAGAAACTAGACTTAGGAAACACGTCTGTGATCCTGCCTATCTCCACTTAATGTGTGGCTGAAGACTCCAAAGACAAGTACATTTGGGCCTAAGTGACCGAGGAGGTCAAGACAGGGGTCCCAGGGTCCCAGGGAGGGTTTCTAACCTAGGCAGGGGTAACAGAGACCCCGTTACCAAGGTTGAGAGGTGGGGGTCGGCACAGATGCTCCGTTAGCAAGGCGGAGTCACACGAGGACCCTTTGCAAAGACATGGATTACAGGGGTTCATTATATAAAGCAGGGGTCAGAGAGTCCCCATCACGAAGGCAGAGGTCACAAGTGCACCCTTCATCAAGGCAGGGGTCACACAGCGGTCCCCTTTACTAAGGAAGAGGTCACAGGCAGGCCCCTTCACCGAGATAGGAGTCATAGGGAGGGACCCCTTCACCAAGGCAGGGGTCACAGAGGCCCTTCTTATAAGGCAGGAGGCGTAGGAGGTTCCTCACTCAGGCAGTAGTTGGGGGGGGGGGGGGCTCCCCTCACCAAGCTCTCCCGCCCGGCGCCCGGTGTGGCGTTCATAAGATCCCGCCCACGCCAAGCCAACGCCAGACCCACGCCAAGAACACGCCAAGCCTCGACACATCGAATGGGCTGAGCCTCTCTGGTGCCACAGGGTATAAACCCACTGTAATCCCTCGAACACGACGGTACAACCCTGGAGCACGACGGTACGACGCTGAGGCACGATGGTACGACTCTGAAGCACGACGGTAAGACCCTGGACCACGACGGTACAGCCCTGGAGCTCGACGGTACGACACTGAAGCACGATGATACGACCCTGGAGCACGACGGTACAACCCCTGAATACAGCAGTACAGCCCCTCCGCACATCGTTACTACCCTTGGATACGCTGATCCTGCCTTTGACCTGGTCCTTAAAGGTCGGAGTCAAAGGTCACGTCATCCCCCCCCCCAAAAAAAAAAGGCCGTTATGAGGTTAGGTCCCCCAGGTAAACACCGAGAACTGGACGACCACCTGCACGTCCACTTGCACGTCCACTGGACGACCACCTGCGTGTCCACAGTCACAACCTTGGTGATCTTCCTATTTCGCCGAACTGTTACCCTATTCCCGATTCCCATTTCTCTTCTTGTGTTATATATTTTCTATTTCTTTTCCTCCTCCTTCCATCCTCCCATTTTCTTTCCCTTCTTCCAGCCTTCCATTTCAACCACAGCCTCTTCCTCTCCCTTATCACTCGCCACTGCCTGCTTCCTCCGTTATTTCTCTAGTGTTCTGATTCACCTTTACTTGTTCCTCTCCCGTTCTGACCTCCGGTTCCCCTGCCCACCTGGAACCACCTAGGCGGCCATGCCCACCCGGACCCACCTAGACCACCATGTCCACCTGGCTTCACCCATCTCAGCCGCCCTCCCTCCCTTCCTGGCTTCACCTCAGCCGCCCTCCCTCCCTGGCCTCAACTCAGCCGTCCTCCCTCCTTCCCTGGCCTCATCTCGGCTGCCCTCCCTCCCTGGCCTCACCTCAGCAGCTCGGCCTCCCTCCCTGGCCTCATCTCAGCCGCCCTCCTTCCCTGGCCTCACCTCAGCCGCCCGACCTCTCTGGCCTCACCTCAGCCGCCCGACATCCCTCCCTGGCCTTACCTCAGCCGCCCAACATCCTCTCTGGCCTCACCTCAGCCGCCCGACCTCCCTCCCTGGCCTCACCTCAGCTGCCCGACCTCCCTCCCTGGCCTCACCTCAGCCGCCTCCTGCCTGGATGTCAGGGTTTATACGTCCCCCGTCAGCGCCATCGACAGTAAGACCATCCCAGGTTGCCTGGAACACCCCTCCCGGAGCGCGCGCACACACACACACACACACACACACTCGCACTCCTCTCGCACATTTCCACCCCTCACTTTCTTCTCTCCACAGTCTGTTTTTATTGTGACACCATTTCTAGGCACATATCTTACGTACATTTGCTCATTTCATGTTGTTCTTTGTTCTCTCTCAGTTCCTTTATATTTTCGTTCATACATTTCAACTCTTTTTATCTCCTCTATGTTTAGAGGTAAGTTATAATAGCGTTAATTTTGTGTAAGAAATCTATATATATATATATATATATATATATATATATATATATATATATATATATATATATATATATATCCCACCCTAGGCCAGTTATCCAGTTTATTGACCAGCCCTTGGGCAGAAGAGGATGAACAGCTGAGTGAACTGCGGATGAACTGCTGGAACCGGAAGGTCGGGAGATTCCAGTACATATTTGCCTCTATTGCCAGTCATATTACTACCTTGCCGGTGACACACGGCACATAGCACCTCACCGAGAGTCAGCCACTACCTTCCGGAAACCTAAGGAGTCTGCAGACATCACGTCATTCCTGATGTCTGTCTTCTAATTAGAAAAAGAAACTTTTGATCATTTAGAACTTCCATTCGAGACCCTAATTTGACTCTGGGTTGTTTTGGAAGATACGATAGCGAATTGTATTTTGTGTCACCCCGAGCGGAGGGTCGTCAATCGTTCATATCGTGTGCAGGCATAAGTGCTTGTCGTCCTCACGGATCTTGAGAATCCGGCTGGCCGGATCCAGCTGTTAAATGTCCGTGAGCTTACAAGCAGAGATCCTACATTACCTGATGTGTTATGTAAGAACCAAGCTCTTATCTTTCGCTTTCTACGCTCTTCTGTCTATTGTTGTACAGAAAGCAAGCTCTATCTTTCGCTTTCTATGCTCTTCTGTCTATTGTTATACAAAAAGCAAGCTCTTATCTTTCGCTTTCTGCGCTCTTCTATCTATTGTTGTACAGAAAGCAAGCTCTTATCTTTCGCTTTCTATGCTCTTCTGTCTATTGTTGTACAAAAAGCAAGCTCTTATCTATCACTTTCTACGCTCTTATGTCTATTGTTGTACAGAAAGCAAGCTCTTATCTTTCGCTTTCTATGCTCTTCTGTCTACTGTTGTATAGAAAGCAAGCTCTTATCTTTCGCTTTCTACGCTCTTATGTCTATTGTTATACAGAAAGCAAGCTCTTATCTTTCGCTTTCTATGCTCTTCTGTCTACTGTTGTATAGAAAGCAAGCTCTTATCTTTCGCTTTCTATGCTCTTCTGTCTATTGTTGTACAGAAAGCAAGCTCTTACCTCTCGCTTTCTATGCTCTTCTGTCTCTTTTCTCCTATTGGTCTTCCTTGGAATATTTCTTTGCTTCCTTCCCTCTCACTTCTTTTATCTCCATCTCTTTTACGATTCTTCATCCTTACCCTCTCCCTCCTGTCACCCGCTCTCCTTCCATTCCCCTATGTTTCTCCTACTTCATTTCCTCCCCTTCACGTATCTTGTTCTTTCTTTGCTCTCATTGTCTTCACCAAATACATCATCTCTCTCTCTCTCTCTCTCTCTCTCTCTCTCTCTCTCTCTCTCTCTCTCTCTCTCTCTCTCTCTCTCTCTAAATTCCTCGTGCCCAGAGGAATTATGGACATGTCTTAACCGTGTTTTTGCGCCAACTAGACACATACGTTGCTACGCACATCAGAAATATGATGAACTTTAGGCCAGGATGATATTCATCAGATGTCACAATAGCAATATAACATAGAAATAGACTCTACATGCTTAAATTAGGCAACAACCCAAACTTTACAATGCAATATAGTACTACTAGAAGAGAGGTGAAAATACTCATCAAGCAAGTCGACAGAGAAGATGTAGTTAGTATTGCAAGATATAACACTAAAGACCATCAAATATGTTGTAGGTATATCAGCAACAAGAAATATATAAGGAGTGAAATAAGACCTTTGATTTATGAAGATGAGGGACCCATTGTGGTTAATCAAAGCACAGCAACAACCCTGATTAATTACTTCAGTTCTGTTTTTACACTAGAAAAGAACAACACTAATTCAGAGCCTGATAACTATCAAACACACAGTTAGATAAGACGAGGTTTGATAATACAGGTTCAGGACGTGTTTATCCACGAGTAATTAAAAGCGTCAAACATTGAATCGCCAAACCGGTGATCCGTATTTTCAATAATTTTTGCCAGGATGGATTAGTACCGCAGGAGTGGAGACTGGCACGTGTTGTCCATATATTCAAAGAGGAAAGCTGTCAAATGCCTGGTAAATACCGTCCAATTAGCCCCACATTTATTCCATGCATATCTCTGGAGTGGATTATGAGGAATAGGATCGTAGCCTACCTGGAACAACACAGTCTGATCAATACTGCACAACATGGTTTTAGAAAGCACATAACATGCCTTACAAACATCATCGAATCTTATAAATCATTCAACACCCACGACAAGACTAAAGCATTGGATACTATATCTCAAATTACAAAAGGCCATTCGACAAAGTCCTCCCACGATGAGTTGATGCCTGACGTCCTGGGACCTATACTTCTTGTCATCTATAGTAATGATATTAGTGTAAAACTGAATGACTTAATTTCTAAATTTGCAAGTGACCCAATGATCGGCAATGCCGATACAAGTTTATAAGCACAAATTTATAGGTACAAGTTTCTTCAGTGTACCTGGTAATTTGTACGGGAGGGTAGTGATTGAGAGAGTAAAGTCATGTACAGAGCATGAGACTGGGGAGTGATAGGCTAAGATTACAAGGAGATTTAAACCAAATAGTTGAATGGTCTGGAAATTACCAAACGCCATTTAACGTTAGAGAATCAATTAGAAAATCTCAAAAAAGAATTTGGTTATGAATTGATGGATCACAAGACTACTGTGTCCAACAACTCTAATTTCTCCCGGGATTGTAATGAAGCTGTTAAGAAAGCAAATAGGATGTTAGGATTAATTCACAAAAACTTTACATGCAAAAGCAAAGGTGTAGTATTGTTACTATACTTAAGTCTAGTTTGACACCACCTCAAATATACAGTGCAGAACTGAGACCTCCCCCCCAGCTAAGTAAGGACATTACTAAATTTAGAAGCATTGCAGCAACTAAATTGATTCCATTTTCACGTAAACAAAATTCATGAAGACAGACTGTGGGATTAGAATATGTTCATCTCTAATCAAATGGCAGCTTCAAGGCAAGTTTATAGAATGTTTAATGATAGTCAAAGGATTCAACAATGTCGATATAGAAAACTTCTTCACTTTAGCACAAGTGCTACCAACGAGAGGTCACTGATGAAAACTTAGATGTCACCAGGTTAATGTAGACTGCACGAAATATTTCTTTAACAGTGACATTATCGACGTTTGGAGTAAGTTCTCAGAACATGTTGTAAATCAAGCTTGTTTATCACCTGTCTGTCCGATAGTGAATAATTCTTTTAACTAATCATTATAACACTGGTATGTTAACACTACCTTCTCTAACACTGTCTTCGCCTTGGCTATTATGCGGTAACGCATCAATATTGATCGACACGTGTCACCTGCTTCAAGGAAACGTCAAGGAAATATATAATTCTTCCATATCTGGAATGCTACTCAAATGGTAAATACAGGTTGGGGGTCAAAGTTTATCTTTATTATTGCTGTTTATTCAAAAAGTGAAGGGATGCATTTCTTTGGTGATGGAATTCATGACATGCTATGAAACTTTCCTTCAGTCACATTGATTCTGGAAGGTATCTTTTCTACCTGTTTTCCGTCCAGTTACTTGTTTACTTTTATGACTGCCTTTTATGTAGACAAGCAAAGGGATGCATTACTTGGGTGATGGGAAGCACGACATATCCACAATCACTTTTTTCGGACATTTCTATAAGAATACCCTTATGACATCTTAGTCCTGCAAGGTATTTTTTCTCTAAGTTTCCCGTTCGGTGCGTTGTCGGAGGGAGTGGAGGGAACTTTTCTCTGCTATCCTTCCTATAATTTCTAAGGGGACTGCATCCTTTTCAGTAGGGTTAAGGCCAGACCATTTCGCTTGGACCTTGGGTCTACGTGGTCAGTGTGTCTATGTAATTCTCTCTCTTTCTCTCTCTCTCTCTCTCTCTCTCTCTCTCTCTCTCTCTCTCTCTCTCTCTCTCTCTCTCTCTCTCTCTCACCCACGTCACTCCCACTATATGTCTTACCCTCGTGCCCTCTCATCTCTAACCCTTCTTTATTCCTAATCCGCATTCCCATGCAACCTGAGGTCCTATTCTTCTCTTCCATCTTTGTTTCATACCATCTTCCCTCTCCCTCCCACTAGCACCCTCTCCTCCCTCTACGGCCATATCCTACTGCTCATATGCTCCCATCCCACATGTCACCTTCCCTCTTCTCTGTTCTACCATCTTTCCTTCTACCATTCCTCCTCAAACCCTGCCATCTTTCCCCTCATCCAACACACTCCTTCCTCCCGCTCCCTCCGCCCTGGCCCCCGCCTCCCCCAACCACATCCGTGCCCAGAAAGTCGGAAAACGTCAGTAAGTATTGACAAATGTCTCCCAGTGTCAGCCTGGCCACCCACCCACCCACCCACCCACCCACCAGGCCGTCATGGGTGGGTCTCCCGGACCAGACTGGCCACCCACCCACCCACCAGGCAGACCGTCACGGGTGGGTCTATCGAGCTAACCTGGCCATCCACCCACCCACAAGACAGGCCGTCATGGGTGGGTCTCCCGGACCAGACTGGCCACCCACCCACCCACCCACCCACCAGGCCGTCATGGGTGGGTCTCCCGGACCAGCCTGGCCACCCACCCACCCGCCAGGCAGACCGTCATGGGTGGGTCTCCCGGACCAGACTGGCCACCCACCCACCCACCCACCCACCAGGCAGACCGTCATGGGTGGGTCTCCCGGACCAGCCTGGCCACCCACCCACCCGCCAGGCAGACCGTCACAGGCCAGCCTGGCCACACACACAACAGACAGACCCTCACAGGCCATACATAATCAAGAGTGTGTCTCTCGCAAACCTCACGTGAGGTGCAGACCCCAGCAGGTGCAGGCCAGGGGTCTCTTTACATCACGTGTGTCATCCTACAGACACACCTCCTGCAGGAGAGGTATATGGAAGACCTAGGGGTGGATGAACAGCTGGGTTGACTGTGGACCGAATGCCTCAACCAGTATTCGAACCTATGCCCCGCTCGACTCTAAGCGAGGCCCGTGAATGTGTCATGGTCAGGAACGCGAACCGCTACACCACAGGAGTCCAGTGGAAACTATTTAGCAAATAAGGAAACTGGAGAGCGGATGACTCCTTTCCACTAAATGAAATCCATCGGCCGGTCTTAGAAAAATATGTTGTGGACGTCCATATGTAACACCGTAACAACCAATTCCGGGTTATGTGGAGGATAATATATTAAGCCACCGCCGCCATCTGACCTGGGGAGTAACCAGCCAAACTGTGGTCGAAATTCCTCCCTTCGTTTTCGAGAAATGTACATCAATCTTGGAAGAACCGACCGACCGATGGCTCCCCGATTTACAATCCGACGTCTCCGCTATCGGCAGAACCGACAACGCACCGAACGTCGGGTCACACTACCCGACGCGTCGGCTCTGTGATTCTCCTACTACCGTCCCGACTTTCAGCACGAGAAGTAATAAGAATACATTAAGTTAAAGAGATTCTCTACCCTCCATATACATAATGTATGTACATAATTCTCAGTCATACATATATTTTTGCCATACGAACGACATGTATGTCTGTGGTGATCTGGGATAGCCCGTATGTTAACGGGATATCGTGGTAAACATACTTATTTGGGGTGGAAGTATGCATGATCCCTAATACTCTAAGATTAGTATGCAACATATATAGCAAGACGTGTGGTATACTGTATGTATGTTTCTGTATAAGCATGCATTTATGAATATCCATATCCTGAGCTCTGAAGTATATATATATATATATATATATATATATATATATATATATATATATATATATATATATATATATATATATATTTTCATACTATTCGCCATTTCCCGCATTAGCAAGGTAGCGTTAAGAACAGAGGACTGGGCCTTTGAGGGAATATCCTCACCTGGCCCCCTTCTCTGTTCTTTCTTTTGGAAAAAAAGAATGCAGAACCTTTACTTCACCGTGAAGAGGTATATGCACAATCGCCTCTGGGAAAAGAATATAAGAACTGAGTCATTTCGTTTATTACGTCCTCAGACAGAGTGGGGGAGATACAAGTGTTGAAGTCCTGAAACACACAGACACCAGTGAGGCAGCGCTTCACTAATCCTCGTGGAGACCAGGTGGGCAATGAGCTCTACTGATGTGACCTGACGTGTCTGACCTTCTTCCTCTTACATGGTGTGTGGATAAGGTTATCCTGGGGAATACTTCTTAATGAATATTTTACTTAACAGTTTGTCACATCTAAAATGGCCACAGGATGTATACACTTTATGGTCAAATATGCCAAAGATCAAACATATTATATTTCTTTCACCGAAACAATTTGGTTTAGCTATGGTCTTAGCTCCTTCCCAGTCGATGTGAATGATCAGTTGGAGCTTTATGTTGAAATAAGCTGTTGCTCAGCTGGGCTGTCCTAACACTACACTAATGTTGTGAGATCCTAGTCTCTAAATCTTTCCCCGATTGTCCAATATAAAACTAGTTACAGTCTTTACATGGGACTTTATAAACAACACCTGTAATATTTGATGGGCTGTTTTTAATGAGGGTTTTCTTGATGATGTTGTCATATTTGAATGCTACTTGTACATTTAGTTTTTTGAGAATGTGAACACATTCAAGAAAACTTTCACTGCTGCCTGTGTGCATTTAAGGACTTCAACACTTGTATATCCCCCACTCTGTCTGAGGATGTAGTAAACGAAATATATATATATATATATATATATATATATATATATATATATATATATATATATATATATATATATATATATATATATATGATACAAGGGCTTTCCATCTTTACATTACTCATATATAATTCAGAAAATGTATTTTACTCGTGGAGACTAAACGTGACTTATTTCGTGTTGTGTACAATGCCCTCTGGTCTTGCGAATTCATGCGTGTGTTTATTGTGGGTGAAAATCCATATTCCTCCTGGGAACATAGCGTATATCACTTGCAACTTTCCTCATATTGATGTAACCTTAAGTAAATATTTTCTCGTTGCTCCAGGCCACGTTGCAGGCTATCTTAAAGCTGTTGCAGACTATCTTGTCGCTCATACAAGCTATCTCGAAATTGTTGCAGGCTATGTTGTTGTTCATACAAGGTGTCTGCTAGAGACCACTTCAGTGTTTCTCTGGGCAATCCGAACTCTGCCATAGACATTCTGAACTTTGCTGTAGCCTAGGAGTCTGAACGCTGCCAAACACTTCCAGAACTTTGCTGTAGCCTATCTGTTCAGTGAAGCTTAGATAGGGGCGACTGTATCCTCTGGGTATGACCGTAGAATATCAGTCTTTTGTGAACCGTGTTCTGATAAATACTGCCCGTATGTCGCAATCAAACAAAGGAATACGAATGAACTCAAGCAACAACGAGACCTCTGGATCCTTTCGAGGCTGTTGTTAATAGAAGGCGCGTAGATCATTCAAGAGAAAAAAATGCAAAATATTCCTTTGACTAAGGAGGCGGAAATGGTGTTCATCGTAGACTTGAAACGAAATAGGCATCGAGTCTGTTCTTAAACGTGTCTGTTAGTACCGTTTTCAACCACTTTAATTAGCAAATTCATAATGTTAACAATTCTGTTGAGGAAAGAAATAGTTTTATTAGATCAAGATCTTCAAAGCCTATGAATATCTCAATCATGAATGTTTGTATTCTATAACCTCTCAATCTTCTCTTGTCTAAGACAAATACATTTAAGTCGTTTAATTCGCGTCTCATAGGCTTTGTTGCTCAGTCCGGGAATCACCTTGGTAGCTCGGCGTTGTACTCTCTCTCTCTCTCTCTCTCTCTCTCTCTCTCTCTCTCTCTCTCTCTCTCTCTCTCTCTCTCTCTCTCTCTTCTATCGTTTCATTTTTTTTCATGTAGGGTGACCAAAACTTAACACAGTATTCAAGATGGGAACGAACTGAATGAACTGTAAAGAATGAGAAAGATTTCCCTAGACGTACTTTCGACTGAAATGCGATAGTCTTGTTCGCTGTTAACACTGCTTCTCTGCACTGCTTACTTGACTTAAGGTCACCATAATGTCACCATAGACTATTACGTCTAAGTCTTTTTCTCCCTTATCTTCTGTATCTCAACAGAGTTCATACTATAGTTTACCCTCTCGTTTTCCTATCTATTAGTAAAACTTTTGCATTTCTCGATATCAAAATTCGTTTACCACCTTATACAAGCCCAAGCCATCAGTTTGTTTATGTCACTTTGATGCTGTAGACGTTCAAGTTTATATGTAGATTTACTTCCCAGCTTGGAATCATTTGCGAATTTTGACATCTTACGATGCAGGTCATGATCGATATCATTAATATATATGAGAAAGAAAACCGGTCCCAAGACTGATCCCTGTGGCACTCCACTTGTTATGTCCAACCATTTTGAGACTTGACCATTTTTCACATCTCTTTGTTGACGGCCGGTCAACCAGTTTCCTATCCACCAGACTACAACCCCATCAATGCCAAGTGACCTAACTTCTGCTAGTACACTTTGATGTAGAGTTTTATTGAACGTTTTTTTGAAAATCTAAAAAGATGACATCAACTGCTCTACTTTCATCATACTTGCTCATTGTATCATAAAACAAATCAAGTAGGTTTGTCAGGCAAAAACAATGTCGTCGAAAACCATGCTGAGAATCGTTTACTAAATGGTGGTCCTTCGTAAATGGTTTACAGTTTTCTCAAATGATGGTTTCCATATGTTTTCTAACTATAGACGTTTACCTAATTGGACGATAATTTCCAGACAGTTATTATGTATATATATATATATATATATATATATATATATATATATATATATATATATATATAAATTATACTTAATTGTCGTCTCCTGCGTCAGCGAGATAGCGCAAGGAAACAGACGATGAATGGCCCAACCCACCCACATACACATGCATAAAAACACGTGGAAAATTAAACATAAGTTCCTAAGTGCACTTTCGTGTAGTAATCACATCGTCAGGGAAGATACAAGAATGAGGACAGAAGACGTAGAACTGTCCGATGATACACATGGAAGAGACGTAACTTCATTAGAACAGAAACAATTACGTATCTTGACTTGGTGTGTGGTCTTCAAAGCCTATTAGGTCTTCACATTCCAGTGTAATTTTCACAGTACTGTGTGGTCCTCACAGTGCAATGTGGTCTTCACAGTACAGCGTGGTGTTAACAGTGCCTTATGGTCTTCGCAATCTAGCGTGGTCTTGACAGTACGTTGTGGTCTTCACAATCTAGCATGGTCTTCACAGTACAGTATGGTCTCTACAATCTAGCGTGGTCCTCACAGTCTACTGTTGTCTGCACAGTACAGTATGGTCCGTACATCCTAGCGTTGTCTTCATGATGGAATATCAACAAAAATCACAGAGGCATTACGAAGGAGACGAAGGGCATATTTCCAGTGCAGACGCTGGAGGCGTTGGCTTCCTAGATGAATTTACGCTCCCCCAATCGATATAACGTTATACAGGACAAGAAAGAATGAAAAACAATCCACGAATAGCTTTTTAAAATCCTCCCTCCTCTCCCTTTCCTTCACCAAATTAGAGAAAACGGGAATCATGAACAAGAACGGGAATCGCGTTGCACTTGTGAAACACTATCCCGTCCTCGAGAAAGTTGCAAGTTAAATGAATTCTATTTCTTCCTCTGTTGCCTTCTCCACCGACTCTTAATTAGAGCCAAGAGGAAAAAAAAATATATGACCACAACTTCTTAATGACTTTAGATAATAGAATTTCCGGTAGTGTGGACACCAGCCTCGATAATGCCAACAAACACACACACACTCAAAATTCTCTTCTTCCATTTCGTGTTTTCATTATATGGACGTCGGGAAGCAAGCCACACAGCCAGTGTCAAGGATCTTCGACGTTGATATGATGACACTCAGAACCCAGTTTAATTTGACGTTCTCACGGCCGCTTCCGCATGTAATTAGGGACTCAATTCGATGGTACTCCCCCCATCCATTATGTATAATAACCTCATTAACTCTCTTCCTGGAGGTTTCCGTACTATTTCCAGTAGGATTCGTGTTCGCTGGCGACGAGAGAGAGAGAGAGAGAGAGAGAGAGAGAGAGAGAGAGAGAGAGAGAGAGAGAGAGAGGCACTCGTTGACATCCTGACCCTCACCATCCCAGCGTCGCACCTGGGTTGGATTTCAAATAATCTGACGAGACGTATTTGCTTTTGTTTTTGGGGAGTGACGTTGTGGTGGTGCAGCGAGTCGTTCCCAACGTCTCGGGCGGAGGGTAACTGCCACAAGAGCCTGGTGGTGTCCACCGTCTCCTGCAACTGAAGGAACATCATCAGGTGTTCTCAAGTCGACTGGGACATGTCCTCATACTGTGTGTAGTGGCATGAGGCCATGCTCATGATGACTAAGATCTTGTTATGTGACTTCTACACGCGGGTATATATATATATGTACTTGGGTATGTGGATGGATATATATGTGTGCGTTTATAGAGTACATATCAAATCCACGTCTGGCACTAGCTCTTCTCTCAACTAAGGTCAGTAATCAGTTCATGGACAAGGAGTAACGTGCGTAATGTCAGCGTATAAGATGCGGTAATTATACCTTACTGGGCTTTATTAAACTCAACTACGATCCTACACACAAGTGCCTCATCCTCATTATTCTTCTCAGTGTGTCTGCATCTTTGACGTATCTCGATGCGAGTACGTTCATAGACAGACATGACAATGATCGTATTCATGAGACTATGATTCGATTCCTGTTATGCAGACGAGTGTCAGACATCTAGATATCTATCAATGACTAGTTAAGGTCAGTTACATGAGTTATCTAACTCTCCTGGTTCCAGTTCGTGAGGAGATATTAGAAACGTATTGATTCTATTTACTTCAAAACATAACTTTTACAACTTACTTCTTCATGGGTTATGAAGTCCACAGTCGTAACGTGTCATACTTTCCTCAGGAGTATACTCGCCGAGGTATAATGAGAGTATGCTAAAGTTTGATTTACAGCTTAACGGAAGGGTTATGAAACTCTGTGCAGTTTGACTACGCCAACATGAAGTCCTGTAGTGTCCATAATGCTCAGACTAATTGATCAAAGTTTATCCTGCCCTGTGTGGTGGCCTGATGAAGTCTGCTTGTTCAAAGGGGTAATAGTAGTTTCTGAGGTATATTTGGCTTACTTATACACCGATCAATCAGTGTATGGAAATGATTTTCGAAGGATTCAGAAGTCATTCTTCGATACTCATCGTAATCTGAAACTGTCAGGCTTTGTGAAAAAGTAGTATTCAGCCACAGGGATTTTCAGAAAGTTAAGAGATTCTAGTAAGAACATGGCTGTTAAACTAACGAATAAAGAAGTATAGCGTTCCGTCATCGACATGTCTCGAGGGGTTCGTGGCACAAACTATGCAACTCTGACATGAATCACCTTTTGATGTTTTTCATGCAATATGATGGATTCCTCATTGCCTGGTAATCATTTTGCGAGAAACGATTGATTGATTCTAACTACCATCGTACAATCGTCTTGAGGGTAGGCGTTGTACTGTCATCCAGGCTGGTATGGGTCGAGGTCGCATCGTAATCCAGGAAAATGTTTGGTACGATCGCCTCACAGTGAGATGGTGTGTGAGGCGAGGAGGAGAGGAGGCGAGGAGGTGGCAACCACGTAGGAGGATAGGCCAGGTCTGGCTGGCCCAAAGTCTTCACCAGTATACCTGTGGCATCACCTGATACTGACCTGTCGTCAGTATCAGGTAACGGGGTATAAGTTGGACGAGGAAAGCATCTGTATCCGGGTATAAGGCCAGAGGAACAAGATGACCATTATTGTCCACTTTTTTCCTTTTTTTTTCCTCATCGACGCTAACGATCGTACCACCATTCAGGGGAAGTTGGCCACTCTCTTCTCTATTCTCCTGGGACCAGGGACTCCGTTTTCTTCGTTGATTACGACATTGTGTCCTATTGACGTCAGTCCTAGCATTTCCCAGCGGTTGTTTTGTGATCCTCAGAAGGAAGATGGCTTCCCTTACCCTCCCCGCTGGCCTGGGCAGTGAACTAGCCTCGTCTCTCAACAGATCACAGGACAGCCAGCAGTCAAGCTTAACCTTGAGACGAAATGGAGGCCAGACTATTATAAATACGTCTCGTCTCAAGCAACTGCTCAAGTCTTCCACATTTTGCAATTAACGCGACTCTCATTTGCAGTTCGGGTTGTCGGTGAGATCGTCCGCGGCGTTGTCTCGTGTCATCATCATCATCATCTCTCTCTCTCTCTCTCTCTCTCTCTCTCTCTCTCTCTCTCCTCGTCATGTCTCGTAGTCTCGGCGAGGGAGGTCTTGCGTTGCCCACCTCCTCACAGCGCGCCCCCCGACGCCCGCCCCCTGCCGCTGCGCTTATCTGGTCTCTTCGTTGCTTTTTATGAGGACACGCTCGCCCGGGCTGAGTTCAAAAGACATACACACACACACACACACACACACACACAGACGCGTAAAGTGACCCCCGCCACCCCTAGAGGCAATGTGGTAATGCAGTGATGGCCGTGGTGATAAGGTGTGGTGTGGGAATTGTTGTGGGTAGTGTGATGTTAGCTGTGGTAGCGTGATGTTAGCCTTGGTAGTGTGGTGTTAGCTGAGAGTGATGTATCTGTGGTAGTGTGATGTTAGCTGTGGTAGCGTGATGTTAGCCTTGGTAGTGTGGTGTTAGCTGAGAGTGATGTATCTGTGGTAGTGTGATGTTAGCTGTGGTAGCGTGATGTTAGCCTTGGTAGTGTGGTGTTAGCTGAGAGTGATGTATCTGTGGTAGTGTGATATTAGCTGTGGTAATGTGGTGTCAAATATCTAAGATATTAATGCCTGGCGTGTTAGGTTAGGTTAGGTTATCAATCTTGACTCAAGTCGATGTGAGAGGGGAGGTGAGAGCAATGTAGGGAGAGCAGTGGGGAGGTGGCGAAATGAAAACATCCTCTGCACTAGAATGAGAGAGAGAGAGAGAGAGAGAGAGAGAGAGAGAGAGAGAGAGAGAGAGAGAGAGAGAGAGAGAGAGAGAGAGAGAGAGAACAGAAGTTTCTTGACTCGTTCACTTCAGCAATACTTTTTCCATCAGGTGATCAAAATGCATGAAACACAAACACACAAACACACAACACACACACACACACACACACACACACACACACTCCTCTCCCT
>NC_092243.1:75757718-75847718 GCF_036320965.1 Panulirus ornatus | reverse complement strand
AACGATATTCACCTTCTGTAGCGTGCGATATTCCGACTCTACAACAAAGATATTCACCTTCTGTAGCGTGCGATATTCCGACTCTACAACAGAGATATTCACCGTCTACAGCGTGCAATGTTTATGATGTGCGATATTCCGACTCAGTGCGAATTTATTGTTTATCGCGTGCGATATTCTGGATCCGCACGAAAAATATTCACCGTTTATCGCGTGCGATATTCTGACTCTGGGTTGCAGTGCGTGAGACCATCTTTCTTTGCTGTCAACTCATAACTTCTCATTGGATTTTATTTCTCCCCTCACAGTTTACCCCCTCATAGTCCTCCCCTTCCGGTCTTCCCCCTCACAATTCTTTCTTTCCACTCGTGTCATCCTTCTCACGACCCTCTCCATCTATTTAACACCATCTATGTAAATCCTCCATCTTCATAGATGCCCCAACACATTAGGTTCTCTACAAATCATCCTCTATAGCTTCCCTCGTCTCCATCTATATATTTTGTGGTGAAGGTTTTGCACCACAAGTAAAACGACCCCTCCCTCACCATATATATACATCATACTTCCCCAATAATCGTTATACCTTCTCGATAGATCACTGCCATCTATCTGCCTCAGAGGCGAATCCTACCTTTATCCCTTACGTCTACCACTCTCTCTCTCTCTCTCTCTCTCTCTCTCTCTCTCTCTCTCTCTCTCTCTCTCTCTCTCTCTGTTACTAGTCTAGAACAGTCTCTCGTAACAGCCTCAGATCTCCCCCCCCCCCACACAGCCTGCTGACGACATGAGTAGAACTTGGGATGTACAGCAGTAATTGGATGATTGAAAGGGACCTCAACGAAGTAGCAGAATGGTCAGGCAAATGGCAAAATGCTCATCAACGTGGACAAATGTAAAGTCATGTGCGCTTTACAGATAAAGAGTATTTAGCATGGCTGTCAAATCATTATCCGGAAATACTTTATCCGAATTATTGAAGAGAAGGAAATGGAACTCCGATTGGTCACAATCTGAAGGAGCCTAAAAAATGCATAGCGATGAAAATAGATTGCAAACACAGGGCTAAGTTTAATCCACAGCTAGGAATATCCACTGCATTACACAGGGATAAGTTTAATTCATAGCTAGGAACATCCACTGCATTACACAGATGATGATAATTTGGCTCGTTTTATAACCCTTGAGTAAGACCAAACCTTGCGTCAAAATGTTGGTTACCAAGCGACAAACACAAAAACAAAAAAAAAGATAAATAAATAGAAGAAATACAAAGACGTGCAACAAAACCCATTTCAGCTAAGTGTGACGTACAAAGGTGGCGAATAAGACTGAATATCTTTTCTCTCATGAGAAGTTCAGACATCTCGGTAACCCATTTTTTTCCTAATTATTAATTTCATATCGTAAATCAAGTGGATCTTTTTGAAATACGAAGAATAGGCGGAAGGTGGAAGGGAAAGGTGAAGTGGTGGAGGCGGAGGAGGATATAGAGATGGGAGTGGAGGTGGGAGAGGACACTGGAGAGGATGGTGGAGATAGAGGAGGTGTGAGAGAGATGGAACGGAAGGTGGGAGGGAGAGATGGAGGCTGAGAGGGTGGGAAGGTGGGACAAGAAAGGGGACGGTGGAACGGGAGGTGAGAGGGAGAGGTGGGCAGGGTAGGGGGATGTTGGTGGGGATTATGGGGAGCGAGGGGGAGGAAGGTAGAGGCAGGAAGGTGGAGCGGGAGGGGGAGATGGAGTTAGAGAGGGTGGGGGTGAGGGAGATCGTGGTGAAGGGAACAGGTAAAGGGAAGTGGGAGGAGGCACGAGAGAGAGAGAGAGAGAGAGAGAGAGAGAGAGAGAGAGAGAGAGAAGGGGGAGGTGGGGAGGGAGGGAAGGGGGGGGGGGGGAACGTTCCCATGGTTACGGGGACTCGGCCTGCCCGGCTGGCCCAGTGCTGGCTGAGGGAGGAGGGCAGGTCCGTGAGCCTCCGTCAATACCTCACGCCCGCCGGAGGAGGTGCTGCTGGCCTGGCCTGGCCTGGCTTGGGCCCAGCTCCGCCTCACATGGCCACAGTGGTTAACTGCCTATTGGCCCAGCGGTCGTGGTGGTAATGGGCTGGGTGATTCTGATTGGTCGAGCACTTGTGGTCCATGAGCTGGTGATGATGATGATGTTGTTGTGATTGTTTAAAACTGGTGGGCAGGCGGTGGTTCTGATGGGCCGGGTGTCGGTGCTGATTGGTCGAGTGTCGCCGTTGAAAGAGGTCGTTGTGATGGCACTAATGGGCCGAGTGTTGGCACTGTGGGGTCCACCAGCGTCGGTATTGATGGCCCGGTTGTTGGCGGTAACAAGTCAACGTCAGAGCTAATGGGCCGAGTGTTGGCACTAATGGATCGCGCGTTGGCACAGAGGAGCCGAATGGCAGCACTGGGAGGACATGTGTTGGCAGTGAAGGGAAGAAACTTGGCGGTGATAGGCCGAGTGCTGGGACTGGTGGGCCGAATTCTTGGCAGAGAGGCCAAGGGTTGGCAGTGATGGGACGAGTGTTGGCATTAAAAGACCGACCGTTGGCAGTGACGGACTAAAAGCTGACATTGGTAGCCTAAAGTGTTAGCACCGATACACCATTTTGATTTTGATGGGCAGAGTGTTGGCACACAAGGGCCGTATGTTGTGATTGATGGGCCGAGTGTTGGCAATGTTAAGATGGGCTTCAGCAGTGATTAGACGATTGATGGCACTGTTAAGTCAGTGATGGGCAGTGATACGTCACTGTATATGCTGTATTTCGTTAAAATTTTCTAATATATGTTATGATCCTCCCCATCCCTTTTCTCTTACTCATCATCTTTTCTTTTTCTTCTTCGTCGTCTTCTTCTTTGAACCTTATTTAGCTTAGAGAGGGTTAAGAGGTGATATAATACAGGTATTCAAAGTCACCAAAAGCTTCGACATTCTAAGTCTACAACTACATAAGGTAGATGTATCTGACTTCATTCGCAGTACAAACTCGTGGGTAAATACTTTACTTCAAACGAGGCCAATAATTCTTATTTTGACAGGATTGTTAACGATTTTCTAATCAGGGTAATTGAAAGCAACGCCATAGATATGTTTAAGCACAGACGCGCCAAGGCTGCGCTCAAGAGTCCACGATTGACATAATCTGCGCCTCTTTAGTCAATGCATATATTAAGTCTACAGTTGTTTCTCTCTGATTCACCTGCATGCCTTCGTCCTTTTACCACACTGATATCTGAGGTTTTCTAATCTCATCCACGGTCACAAACAAACTCGAAAGCATCCAGTGGTCTGGTGTTGCTTCAATGTTATCATTATCATTATTATCATTATCATCATCATCATCATTACTTTTATCTTAATCACTATCATTATAATTGTTATTATCATCATTACTACTTTTATCAAACATACCCCAACGCATCTTCACCCCATCCCATAACCACTCCTCCCCATCCTCACCCCATCCCATGACCACTACGCCCCATCGTAACCCCATCCCATGACCACTACGCCCCATCGTAACCCCATCCCATGACCACTACGCCCCATTGTAATCCCATCCCATCCTCAACTCGATCTTGGCGGATATTCGCGAAATATACCACAAATGTAAAACGAATCTTTGATCACCGAAGATGATACATTGGACATTAAGAATACTGAATACTACAAAACACACAAATATCTAAATATACAAGACATGAAGAAGTCAGATGACCCAGACGATATCTCGTCAAGGATAACGAAAGATGATAACGTGCAATTACCCTCTCCTACCACCAATCACTACAGGAAGGTCAAGTTCTTGACGACTGAAAGCAAGTTAATGATACACTAATTTTCCAAAATGATCAAAGGCCACGAGCTTCGAATCACCAGCCGATCAGCTTCATTCTGTGTCCAGGTAAAGTATTAGGAAAAATGAAGACAAAATGGTTGGGTTTCTGGTGGATAATAGATAAACATGGTTTCTAGAATAGAATATCATGTTTAATGAATCTGGTTGATTTGCTTTTGTCATATATGTGTGAACTAGGACTCCAAAATCCTCTCTGATGTTATATACTTAGACTTTCGTTATGCTTTTGATAAAATAACACACACGAGATTGATAGAAAAAGATAAATCAATGCTGAAGCTTACAGCAAGGGAGATCGAATCTGCGTTTGCGTATGGGATTGGCTTTCCCAATTAAGAGGCAGAGGGTTGAGTACCATATGCGGAAAACATCCGACTGGCGTAACGTGTCTAGCGGAGTTCCACAAGGCTTAGCCCTGGAGCCTATACTTTTTATCGTGTACATCAATGACCCAGAGACAAGAATCACCAGTAGAGTCTGAAAAATATGCCGACAACACATAATTTGGAAATATTACCAACTCAAAAGAAAACAGTCTGAAGACTTCGAGGTACTGGGATATACCGGTAAAGCGGAAGGAGATGTGGCAGATGGCTTCCAATATAGGCAAATGCAAAGTTATGTTCTTCGGTAATGATTATATAAATCGCGTGTACATAATGCTTGATAAACCTTTACAAGATGTTGAAGAAGAAGAAAAAGAAAATCCTAAGGTGACCTGACAGACGTGTTCAGATTACTAGATAATTTTGATAACACATAGGATAGTTCCACCACCTCAGACCGGGACACGTTGCAAAGAAATGATGGAAGGAAGATAAAAGAAAAGAGATGTAGAAGCAATGATGGGGGAAAGTTCTTAACATACATAGCGGTAGAGCATTGGCATACACAACTTCCCGAAGTAGTCGACGCATATATGAATACCTTTGAACTGAAGCTTAGACAAATACTTCTCTAACATCTATCAGGAAAGGAAATAACACTCTCTTAAGTAATTATCACATCGTTATCTATCCAGCCACAGAGCAGATGCCATCAAACTGATATAGAACTTTTTCCAGTCCATACTTTCCTATAAAGTTTCAATGGCAGGATCTTTTACAATAGTACTGCATGATGACTTTTTTTTCACATCTTTTTTCCTGCCGGCAGTTGAGCCAGAGGGAGAGGTGGGTGATGAAGAGCCTTTTGCCTTCCTATCTAGTTTCTACCATCATATTCCATTTTTCATATCATATCCAGATAACTTCATTATGGAGCATCACATCTGTTATCTGTCCATCCCATGCATTCCCATTCTCACCTCACATCATCCTCACCATCTTCACCCTACCTGATTCTAACGCCCACCCCACCTCCAACCCATCTCGTACCGAGCCCCAGTCAGTCTTGATCCCCAGCCCATCTTTATCCCAGTCCATCCTCACTCAACTCCCTATTCCAATCCCCACATCGTCTTTGCCGTCGGGTCTTCCCTAAGTGATTTACACGCCCCATCACAGAGCTCTTCTTGCCTCACCAAAACAGATGAAATTTACTTTGCCCTAATACTTCTTTTTCATCATATATATATATATATATATATATATATATATATATATATATATATATATATATATATATATATATATATATATATATATTCCTAAGAGTCCACGGGGAAAATGAAACACGATAAGTTCCCAAGTGCACTTTCGTGTAATAATCACATCATCAGGGGAGATACAAGAGAGAAATATACTTGTTCTCCATTTTCCGAGTCAGCGAGGCAACGCCAGAAACAGAAGAAATGAACTAAATCACTCGAATCCATTTTCTCTGCACCAAAACCACAGCCCTCTACCCACATCCAGGCCCCACAGACCTGCCTGTCCTTTTCCCCGGACGTTTCATATGCCTTGGTTCGGTCCATTAACAGCACGTCAACCCCTGTATACCACAAAGCTCTAATTCAATTTATATCCTGTGCACGCCTTTCACCCTCCTGTATGTTCAGGCCCCTAACACTCAACATCTTTATTCCTTCAATCTCCCGCCCCAATTTGGTCTCCCGGTTCTCCTTGTCCCCTCCTCTTTTGACACATATCCTCTTTGTCAACCTCTCCTCACTCATTTTCTCCATATGTCCAAACCATTTAAACACATTCTGTTCAGGTCTTTCGCTATATGTACTCACATACACTTATCACCCTTCTCTCTTATCCTAACTTACTCGATTAATCCTCCTCGCCCTATTACTCGTTCTCAGATATCTTACTTCTAACACACTGACCTTCCATACGTTCTCATCTAGATCCCATGCCTCGCACCCGTGCACCTCCGTCCTCGCCTTCGCCCTCTCTACCTATTCCTCAGCGCTCCCTGGATATTTGCACCTTCACACACACTATGACTTGTCTCACCTTCCATAGTACCTTTCGCTGCCTTATTGACTCCGAAGTATCTAAAACACTTCTAAGTTCTATACATTCAGATTCACACTCCACATACTATGTGTCTTTCCGCTCCTAAACCTAGTAACTTTGCTCTTATTCTCATTTCCTCTCATACACTCTCCAAACTCAGACACAAAGTGTCTCACTCGAATTTGCCTTACCTCTCCAATATCCTTGAATTCCCCTCCCTCGCCACCCCATCCATAAACAAATCAAACAGCCATAGTGACATCACTCACCCCTACCACATACCCACCCCTTCCCTCTTCTTACTCGCACACACGCCTTACACTCTTGATAATGGCGCTTCACTGCATTCGTCATAACATATATCTTAACATATGCGTTCGTCAGATCCAGAGATGCCTTCTCTTTATCTAAGTCTTACTCACACATTCTTCAAAGCCATCAGCTGATCTACGCATCCTCTACCGCTCCTGAAACCATATTGTTCCTTCCTAGTCTGATAATCTGTACATGCCATCATCCTCTCAACTCTCAATCTCCACTCTCCCATACACATTACCAAGTACACCCAACCAATTATACCTCTGTGATTCGAACATTTAACTTTGTTGTCAATTCCTTTACACAGGATGCTGCCAGCCCTCAGGCACCTCACCACGATCCACCCAATACATTGGAAAACTAACTAACCAGAGAACAACAAAGTCGCCCCCTTTCTTCAGACATTCAACTACAGTATCATTGACTCCGGTTGCCTTGCCACATTTCATCTTACCCAAGGCTTTTATCACCTCTTCTCACCAAACTACCAACCCAGACCCTCTCACATTCAAATACCTTCATCCCTAAGATATCCTACATCTGCCACCTGACAACGAACACATCAAAAAATCCTTGAAAGTATTCATTCAGTCTCCAATCACCTCATCACTACTCGTTACCACTTTTTCAATGGCCTCCATCTCTATTCCCGTTCGCTCCCTTGTTTTTCTCGTACTGTTAACCTCCTTCCAAATCATTTTCTTATTCTCCCTGAAGTCTGCTGATCCTCGGTCACCTTAGCTTTCTTTTGCCCTTTTCTTTTATATCCACTGTACCTTCCCATCGCCCTTCTGCCGATTACTCTTGTACGTCTCTCAGTCACACGCACTGCTTCCCTATAAGAGGCGTCCGTACACCTATTTCTCTTTTACTAGCAATTTAACATTGTTATCCCACTTTTCACTATTCTTTCTCATCTGCCCACCTCCCACCTTCCGCCTGCCATACACAAATCTCGCACTGCTCCAAATACCTCTCAGTCTTGATCCACTGCCACATTACTCCATCTTTTCAATCCATCTCGGCCTCCACCGCCCCCTTGCTCCCTCTATTCATGACACAAGATCCTCTTTGTCGGTCCTTCTGTACCCATCTCCAGACGTCCAAACCAGTTTAGCAAACGCCTAGTGAGCCTACGCTTATTACCGCGCTTCATTTTAGCATCGCTATACTATGATCAATAATGATAATAAGAATAATGATAATGACAGTAATGGTAAAAAAATAATAATAACAACAATGATAAGAAGACGAGAAAAAGAAGAAGTAGAAGAAAGGAAAGAGAGAAGGACAAGAATACAAAGGAGTAGAAGTTAGGAAAGAGAGGACAAGAAGACAAAAGAGTTGAAGAAACTAGAAAACATCAGAGGAGAGAGAGAGAGAGAGAGAGAGAGAGAGAGAGAGAGAGAGATGAGGGAGGAAGGGTAATAGACACACAGTGTTGGGCCGCCTGCCTCATTCGACCCCCAACACAGGATATAGACACATTTCCGATTTCGAATTAAAGTTTCTTATCTGGAGTTTGACGACACGATTTGGGCAAGAAGAATGAGCGAGTGAGCTGTGTGTGTGTGTGTGTGTGTGTGTGTGTGTGTGTACTATTACATGGAGGATCAGGCTGTACGTGGGAGCGATGTATGGAGGATCAGGCTGTATGTGGGAGTGACGCATGAAGTATTAGGCTGTACGTGGGACAGTTGCGTGGAGAATCAGGCTTTACGTTGGGGGGATCAGATTCTAAGTCATCTTAACATGTAAAGGTGAGGAGTAGGTAGGTAGGGGGGAGTGTGTGTGTGTCGGGGGGGGGGGGGGAGTGTTGGGAGGAGGGGGCACCGTTGAGATGAACATTCTCAACACACTTAATAAAGTTGCTCAAGTCTGGAGCGAACAACCCTCCGGTACGGAGAGGTCTTCCGCTCAGCTCTATCCACGCAACTTGGCTAATGATGGCAACTTAAAGTTGGGAGGGTAAGTAGGAACGCCGGGGTCTTGGCTCCGGCCTTCATCCTGGCTTAAGGATGAAGGAAGCGAGTCATCGACAACGGAGGTATGGACCCACACCCTACGAATGATTATACTCACGTATGATACGCTTGTCTGAATATCCCCCCCTCCCCCCAACGAACACACACACACACACACACACACACACACACACACACACACACACAGGGTCCTGAACGCGAGAGAAGTTGGGGGAAACGAACGAATCGCCTCTCATGGCGTTGAACACAACCTTGAACATCTTGATGAACTTAAAGAAGATTCGACAATCCTGGACAAGCATCCTCGACATTAATGAACGCCAATGACTGGCTTCTCCAACTGGGACGAAAATGAATACATCATTTCCGGAGAATGAGAGAGAGAGAGAGAGAGAGAGAGAGAGAGAGAGAGAGAGAGAGAGAGAGAGAGAGAGAGAGAGAGAGAGCAACTGGAAACAGGTATTCACCGGGAACCATCTTCGATCTTTCCTCAGTCCTGAGTTGAGGAATTATGAAATGAATAACGTCACTACGGTATCATTTATGGAATGAGTTACGTCACCTCAACTACGCGAGACGCGATGCGAGTTAACAAAGCCAACGACCAAAGGGGGGAGGGGGGCGGTGGGGAGAGGGGGGGGGGGGATTTACGTCAGGAGCGGACGTATCGATAGACGTCGAGTGACGCAACCTTGGCCTTCCTCTCGTGTGAGATGCCTGACGTAGCAAAGGCAGCAGCTCACCTCAGAAAGGGACCAGCAACATCTCACATCACAGGGCAAAGTTATGGAATGATAAGTTACGGCGAGACGTCTGTGATGGAGAGTCAGTCTCTCTCAAGTTAGGGCTCCCTCCATCTCTGCAAGTTAGGGCTCCCTCCATCTCTGCAAGTGAACTGAAGAGGAACAAAAAGAGGGAAGTGAAATCCCACCAATTTTGATCAAATTCATCATGGTTAGATATGATCAATCAATTTTGATCAAATCCATCATGGCGAAGTAGAATCCGGGGGAGAAGACTGGGAGAGATGAGGGAGTGGACTCTCCTGGTGGGGGGGGGGGGGGATAGGAATTGGGGGGGTGAGGGAGTGGACTTTGGGGAGGGTATGTGGGGGAGGGAAGGAGGAGGGTCGGGGACAGGAGGCAAGGTTAAAGTAACAGAGAGAGAGAGAGAGAGAGAGAGAGAGAGAGAGCAACGGGAATCACATATTCGATTGAGAAAACGAAAAAAATGTCCGTACAGGTCAGGGGAGGTGGTTGCCCCGAGCCACGAGACAGAGAGACACATGTCCCCCACACACCGAGATGGAATGGAATCGTCAAGAATCAAACGGCGACAGAAATTTACATTACCGCTTAAAACAGCTTCCTGAAGGCGCGGGCTGGCGCTACGGGGAGGAGGAGGAAGACCCAGCGAGAATCAGGTCAGTCGGGGCATTGACCGAAGTCCCAGTTTTGGGCGAAATATGACCTCGCTGGAATGAGCAAGTAGGATGCATCTGCGTTCGTGTATATCGTGATCCTACAGTCAGGCGTATCGGTAGGGCTCCAAGAGCAACTGAGGGTTTAGAAGAGAAAGAAGGAGAGGAGGAGGAGGAGGAAAAGGAGGAGGAGAGGAGGAGGAGGAGGTAGCTAAAGAAGATGCGGCGATAGATCTTTGAATGAGAATGAATTTCACGTCAAGACAAGGGAGGGCGCGGTGCAGATCCTGGAGGCGTCCAGGGTAAGGGAGACAGAGTGGTCGGCTCTGTGTGTGTGTGTGTGTGTGTGTGTGTGTGTGTGTGTGTGTGTGTAGTGCGGATGAGATTGGTGGCGGGTGGGAGGAGGAGTTGAGGCGCGGGCGCGGTCCATTGCTGGACACAGAGAGGGCGATGATAACTGTGATGCTGGAGTGAGACAGATCCGTGCAAGGACGCGACTCGTTCGGTGGCAAAGACGTCAATCGTCAGACAAGTGTGATGATCTGGGTCACTGGTGGAACGAGGAAGCTTCCAGTACAGAATGATGAAGATGGGACGCGGGTTGGTAGACGTGCAGACCTCCGGGGGGTGGGGGGGGGGGGTATGTTAATGGGGTCAGATGGGGAGAGGCGAAGTCCTGATTACTCAAGAGATTAACGACTTCAGTCATCTCGTGTTATCCCTTACTGAGTCATCGACTTCCGCAGTGAGAGAGAGAGAGAGAGAGAGAGAGAGAGAGAGAGAGAGAGAGAGAGAGAGAGAGAGAGAACCACCTTTCTTACATGACACCACTTGTGCTGCTCTTCCCTGGCGCTCCCCCGTGTTCCCCGATGAGGTCATGTGTTCCACATCGAGGTGTCAGCAGAGACGTGACCTCTCGTGACCTAGTCCTCCTCGAGGAACCATTGTCTTCCGGAACTTTACAAAGTTCTCTTTCTTGACATTTCGTCAGGTTGGAGCAGGGCTGTTTATCTTGCACACACAAATAGATGGATGAATTAACATATTTGTAGTTCTTAATCTTTCAGAATGTATCTACACACACACACACACACCACCGTGGTGTAGTGGTTAGCGTTACCGACCATGATACAGTACGGGTCAGGCCTCAGGGGTTCGAATCTGGGTATGGCACTTGGCCTACACTCAACCCAGGCGTTCATCCTCCCCTTCGGAGCTAGTCGATAAATTTGTGCCTGATTTACGCTGGTGTGTGTGTATGTGAGAGCATGCGAGGGAGAGAGAGAGAGAGAGAGAGAGAGAGAGAGAGAGAGAGAGAGAGAGAGAGAGAGAGGCCTGGGAGGTGACATTGTCCTTGACCCGTCGCCTAAGTGCCACATTATGAGAACAGTAAAGGAGATAAACTATCGGATGGCAAACATCTGAGTCGTGTTCAAGTATATGGAGAGGAGGGTGATATCAGCATCCAGCTGGCTGCTCACGTCCTACATGAGGACAAAAAGCAGAACATGCTTCTCAGGTTGGCCTACTGGTCACCAGCAGTAAGGAAGCATAATGAACTAGTAGAGAAGGTCCACAGGAGGGCAACTAAGAGGATACCCCCCTTAAAAAGAAATAAAAGATGTGGTTTAAAGGGAAATGTTATAAGCCTTAGAATTGTCCTCCACTGAAGAAGGAAGAGTAGGAGGCGAGTTGATCACCACCTTTAAGAATTTAAACCACTCTGATGAAGGCAGTATTGAAAGGTTCTTCAAAAGATGCTAAGATGGAACAAGTAGAAGGCATAACATGTAATCTAGCAAGAAACTGGTAAGAAAATGTGTGAAGAAGTACTTATATGTCACATAGCAGTAATGGAGAATGGAATAAACTGAATAATGAAATGGCGAATGCCGAGAGCACTGAGAATTTAAAAACATTTGTAGAGAATGTTCAAGCGATGGGGCCCCCACGAGTGTAAGACCCCCTCCCCTGATCATACAAATAGGATGAAAAATTACATACGCGTTTACATGTTATGGTAATTAACATACATACGTGGAGCAAACAAAAGAGTAAACTGGCGAGAAAAATTAATCTTGAGGGATCCTTGACTAAGGTGTGAAATACAGTCAAAATCTAGATGCTTTGGGGTTTATATCATTATCCAGAAGTTTTCTTAATATCTATCTCTATATACATACCAACAGAGGTATTCGAACCCGTGTGGCCAAAGCAGCCAAGGCACCCTACCCAGGGTTCGAATCCCTCTGTTGGTGTATATACATTTGTCTGTCCATCATATTGAGATCATATTGAAGCTGATACTTATAACAGCAATAGGTCGTAGAGAGACGAGGTGAACGTATATCACTGGATGGTTCCAAGATCAGGTCATCAACTCGTTTATATTTAAGGCAACTGCTGTTATTGCCTCTGTGTGTGTGTGAGAACAGGATGAAGAAGACTTGTTGTTCTTCACCTTCATGCACAAGATTCTACAAGGGGAGGATAATGGTTCGTATCCTTCCAATTGACTGGAGACACTGCCACACTCGCCGTGTCTCACCTCCTGCTACAGGAGACAGATCCTACCTCTTCCTGGTCCAGGCTCTGGTCTGATGGATTCTCCTCCCCCGGCAGTGGATACCCGTGACACAGGAGATGGAATACGATGCACCGGGAAAGCGGATCACGTTCCAATATCGTCCTCAGTAAACAGTCCAGAGCTCCGCCATACGACCAGCCAGCAGCAGCAGCAGCAGCAGCTGGGAGGCAAAGCCAAGCTTTCACTTTTCGAGAGAAGCCCCGTCAGTCGGGCCGCTTCCTCAGAACAATATCTTCTGTCATTTCCATAAGTTAATAATTCTCTCTTCTGTTGCTCTACTTGTCGGATCCTGTTGGCGAAGGCAGTTGCTTTGCTTGTCCTTGTTGGCGGAGACAATTGCTTTGCTTGTCCTTGTTGGCGAAGGCAATTGCTTTGCTTGTCCTTGTCGGCGAAGGGCAATTGCTTTGCTTGTCCTTCTCGGCGAAGGCAATTGCTTTGCTTGTCCTTCTCGGCGAAGGCAATTGCTTTGCTTGTCCTTGTCGGCGAAGGCAATTGCTTTGCTTGTCCTTGTCGGCGAAGGCAGTTGCTTTGCTTGTCCTTGTTGGCGAAGGCAGTTGCTTTGCTTGTCCTTGCTGGCGAAGGCAAATGCTTTGCTTGTCCTTGTAGGCAAAGGCAGATTGTTTGTGTTTGTATATCGCTGGTTGTGCTGTCTCGTTCCTGTTGCTTCTGAGTGTTTTTTCAGTCCTTTTCGGACACACATGCACTTGAAGGTGAACTTTCCTTGTGTATGCATATATATGAATAGATAGATGAATAAATAGATAAATAAACAAATGAATAAATAGATATGTATACATTGTAAGGGAAGTGAGCATTACCCTCGTGGTACCCCATCTATTGAACATTCTCTACTATCACAACTTCTTATATTCATGTACGCTGTCCGCATTAGCCATGTCCTAAGTCAATCTGTTCCATTCATCCACTACTCCAATACTGCAGATATGATTATTCACATCTTTTTCTTCACTGAATTTCCCGCCTAATTTCATGCTATATCATCTGTTCGTTTTATCCCTACGTCTTCCGAGGAGTCATTCATTCTTTTTTCTACTCACCAATATGTACGATCTATCCATCAAGGCAGTTTCCCCCCTTATTCTACCTGATGACCCAACTTTTAATGAGACTTTCATTTAGCACAGTGTCAGATGCTTTCTGGTAATCTAGATACAGACGGTCTACCCAACCTTCTATATTGCTCAGTACAGAGCTCTCTCTCTCGTAGAAATCTAATTAATTTTTCAGTACCTCACACACTACACTCGTCAGGGAGACCGATCTTCATTTTTTTCATAGACAGTCATGACTTCTGTCCTTTTCCACTCGCTTGACTTAAACTTTCTCCAGTGACGATATGAACAGTATATCAAGGGCGTTGTTATGTTTATCCGCAGACATCTTCACCACATGTGGTGAAATCTCATCAGGACCACGAGTCTTGTACGGGTCAAGACCCTTCTGTGTTTTGTTGGTGTCTTTTCTAGATATCTCAGTACTTTCCAAAACCTCCTCCCTATTCAATCACACTTCTAAAACCTCCAACCCATTCTATCTCGCTTCTAAAACCTCCTCCCCATTCTATGGTTCATCTAAAACCTCCTCCCCATACTATCTCACTTTTAAAAACTCCTGCACATTGCATCTCACTAGGATATTTCCAACATTATCATTTGTTCCATATCATCAAAATCCTTTGGAGGATCATATGATATCAACACTCCCATGCACTGCTTTCACACACTTACCCCACACCATTATACATGGTCGAAATGGGCCGTCTACAACTGTATCCTAAAACATAAGGTAATCCCTTAAAAAGGGTCAATCCTGATCCTCTTTTGTCTTCTGTCTTCGCGTCTATCATCATGTACATCAATGGACATGAGAGGCGAGATCTTGTTTCTGTAGTAAGCTTCGCTCTGCAGCTTCGTCATCATTAGGCGTGTTTTCCCATTCACGACCATTAGAGTCTAGGTCTTTATCGCCTACTGCCAATCCATCAGAAAAGATGCATTACTTTCAGTCTGGTATTCCTATTCACGGTCCTCTGTTCCTGACCGTGACACACTTCATGGGCCGCTCAGGGACGACCGCATAGGTTCGGATCCCAGTTGCAGCAGTTGGTCCACAATCAACTCAGCTGTTCATCCACCTCTAGAAGTTTGTTGATAAATTCTTTACCTGGCTCAAGCTAAGGTATATATTTCGATATAGCGTTAATGAGAAGGTCTTGATTAGAGCTTCAGTTGTCCGTGCCGTCTCAGCTAACATTAAGAAATAACTAACACTTACGACCTCTCTGCTGTACTGACGGGGGTTACCCCGTCTTCTTGCCTGATTTGGTGTTTCCGGTTTTTTGTCATTCGACTGCATTCTCTCTCCTCGGTCTACTGCATCTGATGAATACCCAGCTGAATTCCGCCTTGTCTCTAAGTTTCTTTGCCTGCCTGAGTTCCTCCTGGATAGACGACTCCAAGGCAATTGTGACCATAATTGGTCGCGCCTTTACGTCTTGACTATAAACACCAAATCATTTTCTTTCATTCGTCAATAGAAATTACGTCTGTCAACTCTACAGCCTCTAGTGATCTTTCAGTGAGCATTCTTCGTTTCTTTTCTCTTTCCTCCTTCATCCAGTCCAAAAATAATAAAAGATTTATGTTTGTCAACCAACCAACCAACCTTGCTAACTCTGGTGCCACCTACGTCAGGATTAAGTCGAATAGTTTTGATTCATCCGCCTTTTAGCTTACAAGGAATGATCCTGTGTGCTCTGCTCTTCTCTAAACTCCTCATCTATTGGATCATAGATATCCTTATTCTTCAGTTTCTAGCAGTGCATATAATTCTTTTCACAGCTTCGATCTGTTTCCTGGACACACAATGTGCCCAGGTTCCTGTCCCACTGAATCAGTCCTCATGTTCTGGGTCTACTTACCAGCCCCAGAAACTGCTCCTTTTCTTCCTCCTCCCTGCTTAGCCCCAGAAGCTTCCCCTCCTCCTCCTCCTCTTCCCTCCTCAGGAAACTCCTCCTCCTCCCTGACCACTATCTCCAAGTTTCCCTACGCTGCGTTATATCCTACTATTCAACATTCTCTGGCACATCCAGAATAGCACCTATCGACCTTTCCTGGTCTCTCTCTAATCATCCTACCATCTTTCTATTGGTTAAACATGCCTTCTGCACCTTACCCTTCTCACCTTGAGGGAATCCGTGTTCATGATCATATACTGCAATATCTAATTCCCTGAGTTTCTCTGTCATCTCACAACACACTTCATGATCCTTAGATTAATTCCTCACCTTATTCTTTTATCATTTAATCCCGTTATCTTTGATATCCCGTTTTTCTTTTATTTTTGATTTCCCATAACGTTTCCAAGCATATGTTCTCTTGTCTTTCCTCCTTCACTTCTCATTTCTTATCTTTTCTTTATAGATCTAAAGCCAAACTTGACCTGTCTTGACACTTTACGTTAGTTAAACCATACCTGAGTCTAGACCGAGTCAACAGCTTTCCAGCTTGGCTCTGTTGTGTTGAACACCAGTCTAGCCCAGCTTTACTGACTAATTTCCCTGCTTTCTATTAAGATCTCTGTTCTTTCTTGATTCAGGCAGGTGCTCAAAGTCTTAAATTATCCTCCTCAAAAAACTACTAATAATAGCAGTAGTGGAACTTGTTGACTCAAAAATAGCATCCGTCAAGAGGAGAATTTAAATCATATCGAATGACACTTGTCAATGTTGCCTTTAGTTTACAAAAAAAAAAATATTTACTGTCTTTTATTCAGTCACAGCTGGAGTTTTCCAGTGTGTGTGTGTGTGTGTGTGTGTGTGTGTGTGTGTGTGTGATCTATTTTGAATGACAGAGTTCTACACTCGTGTTGCTCCGTCTCTTAACCTTGTATATATGTGTACCACGTCTTTACCTTTATGTATGTATCAACACACACACACACACACACACACGCACCACGAAGGAAGGATCAACACTTAGGTTGGGTATTGGTCGACTACCGTATCCAGGATTCGAACCCATGAGGGTCCGACCTCGTGGGCGGGCGCGTGGCGACTTATGGTCAGTAACGCTGACGACTACACTACGGAAGCCCGTGTGTGTGTGTGTGTGTGTGTGTGTGTGTGTGTGTGTCTTATGGATTTCTACATATCTTGATCTATCAGCACTTAACTTGACCAATCCTTCTTCATCACAACATAAAGACTGATCCTTCTCCAACACAACATAAAGACTGATCCTTCTCCAACACAACATAAAGACTGATCCTTCTCCAACACAACATAAAGACTGATCCTTCTCCCACACAACATAAAGACTGATCCTTCTCCCACACAACATAAAGACTGATCCTTCTCCAGCACAACATAAAGACTGATCCTTCTCCAACACAACTTGCCTGGAACTTCACCGAGGGTAAACAGTCTCATCCTCTTAATGTATTCTGCTCCCGCGGTCTGTGGCGGCCGACACTCAAGGTCTGTCCTCACCCCAACCCGACCCTTCAGATGGTGGTCCTCTTCTCCCCGCCCTACTCTCTCTCTCTCTCTCTCTCTCTCTCTCTCTCTCTCTCTCTCTCTCTCTCTCTCTCTCCTCACCCCAGCCCTTCAGACGGTGGTCCTCCGCTCCCCGACCCAGTGCCAGCCTCTCCCCACGTCCGTCCGTCGTCAGGAAGCCGCTACACTTGGCTTGAGGATCTTGTCTCGTTACCTTAACCTCTTCCTCCTCCTCTCCTTCTGAAGGATCCTCCTCTGCTCCTCCGCCGCCTGAACATTCCCCACTATCCTCCCGTCTCCTTCATCCCCTCCCATCTCTCTCTCTCTCTCTCTCTCTCTCTCTCTCTCTCTCTCTCTCTCTCTCTCTCTCTCTCTCTCTCTCCCGCGCATCCCAACAACATTCTCCGTCACACCTATTCCCTGATTCCCTCCTCATCCCACAGCTCTTCTGTGTTCTTCTCCGATATCCTCCGTCTTCTCCTTCCTTCCTCCACTCCTCACACACACTCCTGGGTCATCCCCCTCACACACATCCTCCTCCTCCCCCTCCTCCTTCCCACCACTCTCACTCCACCACAACCCGGGCCTCGCCTCAGCCACCGCTGTCAACATCTTCCTCTCACTTACCGGCGGTGGCACCGTGTTCTCCCATTATCCTGAACCAAACGTCTCCTTCAGCGCCTCCTTCGGGCCGACCCCCCAACCCCCCATCCCTCCCCTCACGTTAGAGGTCCTCTTCAAAGCAGTGTCCCCCTCCTCCCCCTTCACCCGCCCCCCAGGAGTGGGCTCCTGCTCCTCCAGCATCTCCCTAGAATACCTTCTTCAACACTCCTCTCTCTCTCTCTCTCTCTCTCTCTCTCTCTCTCTCTCTCTCTCTCTCTCTCTCTCTCTCTCTCCGTTACTTTAACCTTGCCTCCTGTCCCCGACCCTCCTCCTTCCCTCCTCCACCTACCCTCCACAAAGTCCACTCCCTCACCCCCCCCAGTTCTATCCCCCCCCCCCCTCAGGAAGAGTCCACTCCCTCATCTCTCCCAGTCTTCTCCCCGGATTCTACTTCGCCCCTTTCCTGGTCGTTTCGTTCGCCCCTGGGTCCATTTCCTCCCCACCTCTGGCCCTCCCTCTCCACCCAGGGTTCACTACCAGCCATGTCTCTCAGACATTGCAAATACAGAGACGATCAGTACCTTCAAGTCGGGGCTGGAGCGATACTTCAGAGACATCTCTTCATCAGTAAACAGGCATGTTTCAGGACAAGTTACTATCTATCTTAGATCTATCTTAGAACTATCATAAATCTATCTTTGATATCTTTTGTCCGTTTCAGATTTGTGTTTCCTGTCCTTCCGCTGAGGTTGGACCACCTCGCTGGAAGCTTTGGGTCTGTGTGGTCTGTGTGCGTGTGTGTGTGTGTCTATGCAACTGTGCGGTCAGCGTAAGGAAATTTTCACGCCGGCAATTTCCTATTAAATTTCCAGGACAGTACACTCCGTCCATAACACATGAGCGTTGCCTTCTCGACTGTTTCCATGCCTTTGTTTCTTGAGCCAGAGGGAGCGGTGGAAGGGGATATGCCAGACCTCTGCTCTGTGAGCTCTGCCCCCTACCACGGATAAAGATTATGACCCATCCCCCTCCACCCCCACATCTGATAAGCTCCTTCTGGACCATCAAGGTCTCCCGTTATCTGTCCTTCCAACGTACTCCTTACGGACCCCAACTGCTGTGGGGTCGAGTGGGGCGGCGGCGGCAGGAGTGAACATGTGGCCTGGGTTGACCACTGCCGCCCTTGGGAGAGAGAGAGAGAGAGAGAGAGAGAGAGAGAGAGAGAGAGAGAGAGAGAGAGAGAGAGAGAGAGAGAGAGAGAGAGAGATGATGATGGCAACAGCGAGCAGTTATCAAAAAAATGCCATTATAGAAGAAAAAATGGTTGAAATTTATTAAATATAATGATGTAAAGAAATCTTACCATAGTATGATCATAGCGATAGTATGGGATAAAGTGAATAATCAAATTATTAAGGTGGACAGAATAATGAAGTTTAAAGAGTTGTACGATGGTGGAAAATGTTCAAGAGATGGGACCCCATGATTGTAGAACTTCCTCCCTGCAGAGCACAAGAGACGGGCCCCCACAAGCGTAGACCTCCCTCCCCGTACAGTACAAGAGATGGGACCCCACGAATGTGGAGCACCTTCCACGTTAGTACAAGAGATGGGGCCCTATCACCATAGACCTCCCTCCCCATACACTAAAAGAGATGGGGCTCCACTAGTGTAAAACTCCCTCACCGTACAGTACAAGAGATGGGGCCCTACCAGTGTAGAACTTCCTCCCCGTGCAGTACAAGAGATGGGGCTCCACGAGTGTAGAACTCCTTCCCCGTACAGTACAAGAGAAGGGGCCCTACCGTTGTAATACTCCCCGTACAGTACAAATAGCTAATCCAAAATGGTATACATCATTGGAGTCAGATAAGGCCAACATGAGAGTCGAACCCAGGTTACCAGGAAAGGCAAGCGGACGGCGTAGCCACTCGACCAACAGATAGGCTAAACCCATCCTTCTGGAAATGGAAGGTTTTAGCCCGACGGTGGCCAAGTGGTTATGCTATCCGCTCACCGTTCTCGTTGGCCCGGGTTCGACTGGTGGGCGCGAAGTGGTAAAATTGTCTATATTGATTTACAAGTGAACTTCATGCGTCCTGATATATATATATATATATATATATATATATATATATATATATATATATATATATATATATATGTTTTTTTTTTTTTTTTTTATTCTTTGTCGCTGTCTCCCGCGTTTGCGAGGTAGCGCCAGGAAACAGACGAAAGAAATGGCCCAACCCCCCCCCCATACACATGTATATACATACGTCCACACACGCAAATATACATACCTACACAGCTTTCCATGGTTTACCCCAGACGCTTCACATGCCTTGATTCAATCCACTGACAGCACGTCAACCCCGGTATACCACATCGCTCCAATTCACTCTATTCCTTGCCCTCCTTTCACCCTCCTGCATGTTCAGGCCCCGATCACACAAAATCTTTTTCACTCCATCTTTCCACCTCCAATTTGGTCTCCCTCTTCTCCTTGCTCCCTCCACCTCCGACACATATATCCTCTTGGTCAATCTTTCCTCACTCATCCTCTCCATGTGCCCAAACCACTTCAAAACACCCTCTTCTGCTCTCTCAACCACGCTCTTTTTATTTCCACACATCTCTCTTACCCTTACGTTACTCACTCGATCAAACCACCTCACCCCACACATTGTCCTCAAACATCTCATTTCCAGCACATCCATCCTCCTGCGCACAACTCTATCCATAGCCCACGCCTCGCAACCATACAACATTGTTGGAACCACTATTCCTTCAAACATACCCATTTTTGCTTTCCGAGATAATGTTCTCGACTTCCACACATTCTTCAAGGCCCCCAGGATTTTCGCCCCCTCCCCCACCCTATGATTCGCTTCCGCTTCCATGGTTCCATCCGCTGCCAGATCCACTCCCAGATATCTAAAACACTTCACTTCCTCCAGTTTTTCTCCATTCAAACTCACCTCCCAATTGACTTGACCCTCAACCCTACTGTACCTAATAACCTTGCTCTTATTCACATTTACTCTTAACTTTCTTCTTCCACACACTTTACCAAACTCAGTCACCAGCTTCTACAGTTTCTCACATGAATCAGCCACCAGCGCTGTATCATCAGCGAACAACAACTGACTCACTTCCCAAGCTCTCTCATCCCCAACAGACTTCATACTTGCCCCTCTTTCCAAAACTCTTGCATTTACCTCCCTAACAACCCCATCCATAAACAAATTAAACAACCATGGAGACATCACACACCCCTGCCGCAAACCTACATTCACTGAGAACCAATCACTTTCCTCTCTTCCTACACGTACACATGCCTTACATCCTCGATAAAAACTTTTCACTGCTTCTAACAACTTTCCTCCCACACCATATATTCTTAATACCTTCCACAGAGCATCTCTATCAACTCTATCATATGCCTTCTCCAGATCCATAAATGCTACATACAAATCCATTTGCTTTTCTAAGTATTTCTCACATACATTCTTCAAAGCAAACACCTGATCCACACATCCTCTACCACTTCTGAAACCACACTGCTGTGTGTATATATGCATATATATGTATATATATGTATATATACTATTTCATGTGTGGTGGGGTAGCGACGAGAATGGATGAAGGCAGCATGAAATGGCACCCCCTACCCCACGCGCGCAAGGTAGCGCTAGGAAAAGACAACAAAGGCCATATTCGTTCACACTCAGTCTTTTATATACATTTTTTTCATACGATTCGCCTTTTCCCGCGTTAGAGAGGTAGCATTAAGAACAGAGGACTGAGCCTTAGAGGGAATATCTTCACTTAGCCCCCTCCTCTGTTCCTTCTTTAGGAAAACTAAAAACGAGAGGGGATGAACAGTACCTTAGGGTGACGATAGATGGAGGTAGAGCGGAGAATAGGATAGAATAGAGTCTGATTGAGGCTACTTTTGAATCACTTTAAAAGTGAATCCGCATCTCTTTTACCAACGATCTCATTCTGCCGGCCATCTAACACACTTATCTTCGTAGGTTATCGATGAGGTCACTCGATTGCCCCAGAAGGTCATGTGGAACCCCTGAATGAAGAAGCCACCTGGAACATCTTGAGGGGAGTCGTGTGGTGACCCGGACGGTCGACTGTGGTTTGATGGGGACCAATTGCGAGGGAGGCCTCTGGTGTTGGAGTTTGGTGCTGGGGGTTAGTGTTGAGGCTGGAGATTAGTGTTGGGGTCGAGGTTGGAGGTCAGTGCTGGAGGCTAGCGCTGGAGGCTGGAGGTTGGTGCTGGAGGTTGGTGCTGGAGGATGGCCGGGGAGAGAAAGGTGTTCTCAGTGGACCATAGGGAGGCTCGGTCCTGGGCATCACTAAGTAGGTCTTCCAAGCCTGGAAATTCATGGCGGTGCTGGAGGGAGAGGCTGGAAGCTTTCTTCTCCTGGAATATAATCCTCACCTCTTATTCTCTGTCGCACTCCCCTTCTTGAAAAAAATTTCTTGCACTACTTTGTGGGGAATATATATATATATATATATATATATATATATATATATATGAAATTTCGTTTATTCATTGGGCATCGAGACGTAAAGATATACGCAGCAAGACTTAGAGAAAGCTAAATCTCTGAATTTACAAATCTCTCTCTCTCTCTCTCTCTCTCTCTCTCTCTCTCTCTCTCTCTCTCTCTCTCTCTCTAAGAGGTCAGAGAGAGAGAGAGAGAGAGAGGCGCGTCAGGGTACTTTAACCTTTATAGAACAGAAAGCCAGCCTTTTTGACTCCCGGGTTGTCGCGGGCAATACATGGGGGGGGTATGTGTAGTCGCATCACTAATGCAGGAGTCAGTCTGTATGTATGTATGTATGTATGTATGTATGTATGTATGCTCCTCTTATGAATACTAACAGTGAGGTGAGGTAACGCCGACCCACAGCGGCCCAGATCCACCCGCGCCCTGAATCATGCCAGACGGTCGGTCTTCTACCAGAGATGCTCCATCATGATTCACTCGTCCCACAACAGAATCATACGTATTGATTCCTTACCGTAGCCTTTGGTTCATTTATTGCGAAGCTAACACAACGGGAGGTGGCATAATTTGGAGTTTAACAACAACATAGGCAAAGATAACTAAGTGAATATCTAAATTTCTTTTTATTCTGAAAATATTTATGCTTGCGTGTGTGAGTTGATCAAACTTTGATCATAAATGCATGACGTAATGTTGACGATCATTACTCAGTGCAAAAAGGACTCTTGCGTAGAGTAATATATGGATACCAGTGAGTGAGGGAACGCTTGAAAGAGCCTGGGTATGAGGAGGCAATTATCGTATCCAGTTATCGCAAGATGCAGCTGAAATCAATTCTTAATCATTTATCAACGTTGATTCTGGCGTTTATATAAAAGGCTTTTAAGTATCTTGCTCGCTTGTTGGCTTCGTTAATGAATGTTTTCGACTCAGCCATTTTTTTCTAAATGGCTCTGACCTGACCTGTCTAAATGCTTCTGACCTAACGTGTCTAAATGGCTCCAATTTAGTGTCTAAATGGAAACGTGCAAGGCGCGAACAGAGCGCAACAAGTCAAGTGATAAGAAAATATAGAATATATGAGTTAGTAATTCTTCGAAAGAAAGAGGTTGATTGAATGAATATATATATATATATATATATATATATATATATATATATATATATATATATATATATATATATATATATATATATCTGGGGATAGGGGATGACGAATACTTCCCACGTATTCCCTGCGTGTCGTAGAAGGCGACTAAAAGGGGAGGGAGCGGGAGGCTGGAAATCCTCCCCTCTCGTTTTTTTTTTTTCTTTCTTCTTTTTAATTTTCCAAAAGAAGGAACAGAGGGGGGCCAGGTGAGGATATTCCACAAAGGCCCAGTCCTCTGTTCTTAACGCTACCTCGCTAATGCGGGAAATGGCGGATAGTTTAAAAGAAAAGATATATATATATATATATATATATATATATATATATATATATATATATATATATATATATATATATATATATATATGGGTATGTTTGAAGGAATAGTGGTTCCAACAATGTTGTATGGTTGCGAGGCGTGAGCTATGGATAGAGTTGTGCGCAGGAGGGTGGATGTGCTGGAAATGAGATGTTTGAGGACAATGTGTGGTGTGAGGTGGTTTGATCGAGTAAGTAATGTAAGGGTAAGAGAGATGTGTGGAAATAAGAGCGTGGTTGAGAGAGCAGAAGAGGGTGTTTTGAAATGGTTTGGGCACATGGAGAGAATGAGTGAGGAAAGATAGATTGACCAAGAGGATATATGTGTCGGAGGTAGAGGGAACGAGAAGTGGGAGACCAAATTGGAGGTGGAAAGATGGAGTGAAAAAGATTTTGTGTGATCGGGGCCTGAACATGCAGGAGGGTGAAAGGCGGGCAAGGAATAGAGTGAATTGGATCGATGTGGTATACCGGGGTTGACGTGCTGTCAGTGGATTGAATCAGGGCATGTGAAGCGTCTGGGGTAAACCATGGAAAGTTGTATGGGGCCTGGATGTGGAAAGGGAGCTGTGGTTTCGGGCATTATTGCATGACAGCTGGAGACTGAGTGTGAACGAATGGGGCCTTTGTTATCTTTTCCTAGCGCTACCTCGCACAAATGAGGGGGGAGGGGGATGGTATTCCATGTGTGGCGAGGTGGCGATGGGAATGAATAAAGGCAGACAGTGTGAATTGTGTGCATGGGTATATATGTATGTGTCTGTGTATATATGTGTACATTGAGATGTATAGGTATGTATATTTGCGTGTGTGGACGTGTGTGTATATACATGTGTATGGGGGTGGGTTGGGCCATTTCTTTCTTCTGTTTCCTTGAGCTACCTCGCAAATGCGGGAGACAGCGACAAAGCAAAATGAATAATATATATATATATATATATATATATATATATATATATATATATATATATATATATATATATATAATAGATGTTGCGAATGGTGAGATAATGGCATCAAGCCAGGTAGGAGTAGATTGGCAAGAGGAATTAGAAAAGGATAGAGGAGGCGTCATGTTAGGCTGTATTGTGCTTCAAAGAGGAATATAAGGAGCCAGGAGAGTAAGACGGTCATGAAACAATTAGCACAGAAGATCAAACCATGAATCAAAGTTGTGTCCGAATAATGAGTGGAGCAAGATTATGTACACTGAGCCCGGAGGAGGGGGAGGAGAAGAAGGAGGATTGGTTTCTGGCGTATGGAATGATGTTAAGAGACCGGCTTTGGTGCGGGTGGTGGTGGTGGGGGGGTGAAGACTAAGAAGGGATGAGGACACGATGAAATATGTGTGGTAGTCGGTTCCACGCAACGTAACCAGAGAATTTCGAACGAGGAGAGGGAATACTGCGAAGGCCACTGAATATTGGAGGTCACTTGACATTAGAAGTCATTGGATCAATATTGGAGGTCACTAGATATTGGAGGTCACTGAGTACTCTGTTGAAACTGGATAATTGGAGATCACTGGATACTGGAGATCAAAGGATATTTATGGTCACTAGATATCGGAGGTCACTGAATATTCGAGGTCACTGGATATTGGAGGTCAATGGATATTGATGGTTAGTAGATACTTGAAGTCAGTACATACTAGAGGTCACTATATATTGGAGGTCAGTGGACATTGGAGGTCATGGGACGTTGGAGTTTAGAGAGAGTAGTGAGTGTATATATTTCAGAGAGGGAGACACCATAGGTCTGACACGAGGATGGTAAAGAATGACGATATCTTCAGTGTTCCACTGGGAAAGTAAGAGATGTGGGGAGACGAGGGCGAGATTTTATGGGAAAATGTTTACCCACAACACCAGCGAGGTGGTAGGTGTTCCATAGTGCACTAGTAAACGGCTTACGGGTTAGAGCGTTGTGTTGTGATGAAGGACTTGGTCGGATACAACGATTCTACCTTTGTGTAAAGATAAGGAACTCAAAGGAAAAAATAAAGGTTTAAAACTATAAGCGGATTCGTGTCTTATGTTCATGAAGGGAGTTGGATGATAGAATGAAAGGGAGAGAGTCAAGGAAAATGAAAAAGAACATAGTTGTGGACAGGAGAGAGGGATGAACAGCTTGGATTTCCTTGGGACAAGAGAGGAGGTTGTGCCAGGTGCATCCCTAGAGAGGGATGAGAAGGAAAACAGGTGTGAGTTTCAGCTGATGTGTTGTTGAACTTGAATACGCGAGTAAATGGCTCATGAATAATAGTGTGTTGAGCTGCATAGATTGGTCTCTTCCGACTGGGACATAGATTCATGAGTGGAGGTCAATGAATCATGAGTGGGACATTGTTTCATGAGTTAAGGGGAAACGGAATCATAACAGACATAAGATTCATGTGTGGGGACAATGACTCACGAGTAAGACAAATTCATGAGTGGGGAAAACAGAATCATGACTAGGAGATAGGCTCACGAGTGGAGGTCAGTGAAGCATGAGTGGGAAACAGATTCATGAATGGAGCACACACAATCATAAATGTGACAGACTCGTGACTACGGGGAACACAGAATCATGACTATGTCACAGGATCAGTAGTGGATGACACAGAAAAAGAAGGATTGGTTAAGAGAGTGAGAGAAACCTTGATAAAGTGTGATCAAACGTGGAAAAGATGATATTGAAAGAAATGACCACTAAAGTCACGTATCTAGGAGGAGGTTGAGAGGATGAGGAAGAAGAGATGAGAGATACGAACGGTGAGTGAGAGAGGCTGGGAGAAATGTACGTAGCTATTAAGGGCGTAATGCATGCCACGCACAGAGCTTACTGGCATCTTCCCTCCACCCATACATACGCAAACACATACGCATCAATACTTGAAGTGATCCAGCGTGAAAGCAGCAAGGTCAGAGGTCAGGGTCAGTTCAAACGCTGGAGATGGCTGTTGACTCCGGGAGATGAGGGAGTGGGGGATGAGTGGTGCAGGAAGCTTAGCCGTAACCCTTCAGCTTAGAGAGAGAGAGAGAGAGAGAGAGAGAGAGAGAGAGAGAGAGAGAGAGAGAGAGAGAGAGAGTGGGGTCGTCTTAACCAAGCCGTCGATGGATGGCAGGTGTAGGAAGTGGCTAGAATCCTTCCCCACATTCAGTGTGAGGCAGTGTTGTATGTTGCTCATATTAGAGGAATATTGACTCCTCCAGGGGGACAACAACAACAGAAGCAGCAACAACAGAAGAGAGAAGCGACGGATATAATTCCTGATAAACCAACACGTCCTCAGGCAACAGAACATCTGTTGAAGGCCAACGGTTGGTTCACTCGGGTTCTCACGGGTCGCTTCTTCACCCACCCCCTCGCCCATACTTTTCATGTTCACATATTATTGCACTGTTGGTGATGATATTTCAATGTCGTAATATGATTTCGCATCAGACGAATGTTCCATTTCATGGCGGGTTGGCGACGAGAATGAATAAGGGCAGCATGTATGAATTATGTACATTTGTATATATGTACATGTCTGTGTATGTATATATATGTCTATGTCTGTGTATGTATATATATATATTTATGTCTGTATGTATATATATGTCTATGTCTGTGTATTTATATATATGTCTATGTCTATGTATGTATATATATGTATATGTTGAAATGTATGAGTATGTACATGCGCGTGTGTGGACGTGTATGTATATACATGTGTATGTGGGTGGGTTGGGCCATTCTTTCGTCCGTTTCCTTGCGCTACCTCGCTAACGCGGGAGACAGCGACAAAGTATAATAAATGAATAATGAAATAATTTCTAAGTTGGACTTTGTGGTTACGAATTCGAAAAGTTTATTGGGTGGAGTTGAAATGTACGGATGTGATAATTGTTCCAGTAATTATAGAAGAAATAATAGCAATGATAATAGTTATTATTGGTCATCATTATTATCATTGCTAGTGTTATTGATGATAATAATGACAATGGTAATAATAATATAGAAAATGATACTAATACTAATAACATTGATAGTACTAATAATAACAATGATAATGATAAATGATAACAATAATAATAACTAATAATAATAATTATAATGATAATAATAATGATAATAGATATAATAATAATGATAAATGATAATGGAGCTTTGTGTACGCATGTATGCATGTGCAGATGACCAAAACTCTGAACTCAGCTGGTATGAGATCGGTGCCAAATTTTACAGAGTTCTTGACCTGTGAAAAAGAAAATATTTCGAGGAAATATATAAAGAAACTGAACTCTTTTGTGGTACGTCCTGTTACTCAAGACTTCAGAGCCAGCAGCTCCTGAAGCGACCGAGAGAACAGGAAAGGTGAGGATAACCTTCAATGGAAGGAAAAAGTTCATACACACACTTTACCTTACACATCTTCGTCAATTTTGCATCATTTTACGTAATGTACTTCATCTTCGTTGCAGTAATTGCAGAGTTCAGAGCTTCAGTCATCGAAATGACTTGTATACACGTTGTATTATTAGTAATTATGATGTATTTTAGTTACAGTTTGAGAAATGATAACACATTGTCATTTTATACGGTGATGGCTCGACCATGAGCGGTTCGAATCACTGAAGCAGACCTCGGAAGAAGCCGTATTGAACCTCATGATGAGGGGAACCAACGAGACTTAACCGAGTCTCTCGAGACTTGCGCGAGAGTAGAGCAACAGAATTGAGAGACACACGAGACTTACACGAAGGTCTGGAGACATTTTTGAGAGAAGAAGGCAAGAGAACTCAGCCAGGAGGAGAGAGAGAGGGCCGATTGCGAGGCACGTCTCGAATACCCAAAGACAAGACGTGCTCCTGAATCAAAGCGAGAGAGAGAGAGAGAGAGAGAGAGAGAGAGAGAGAGAGAGAGAGAGAGAGAGAGAGAGAGAAGAAGGGAGGTTGAGACAGTTGCTCCCAGATGCACGGGGTCTGAGACGCGCTGCCGGGACGAGAGATGAGAGACATGGCCGATTCCATCGGACGGTTTAGCTCAGGCTCGAGAACGCTGGGACGACGCGTCGAGGTAGTACGGTCATGAACGACTTTTCTGTACGTCTTATCATGCGCAAGGGTAGCGCGCAAGGGCGGCGCGCAAGGGCGGCGCGCTTGTACCCCGAACATCAGGAGAAGAGGAAGGAGAAGACGCTGAGGAAAACTCCTGAGGTTGCGTGTGAACGTTTTGCTGCAAAATATCCACGGACACACACGTCCAGTCCGGACGCTGAGGAGAAAACGGGCAGCGGTAGCATTGCCGACAAGTTTGCGATCTGATCGTCCGCTTTACGATGGCATTCCAGAAGGCGGGGAAAACTGGCAAGACATCTAGTAGATCCTTGCTTCCACCACTACAATCCAACGATAAGGTATCCCTCCTCCTCCTCCTCCCACCACCTACATTGATAACTGTGTTTATAAGAAGGTACCACAATGAATTCTTCAAAGCTATCTTGACCATAAAGACGTTTATATAACTCACTGGCAACAGAAGTTCCCTCCTCAGTAGTTTGATACACGGTAAGGCAATCGAAGGCCATATTAGAACCAAAGGTCCATCAACCTTCAACAGAAACCAGTTGGTATACAAGCCCAGAGGCAGGTTAAATATAGATATGTATATATGATTATATTGATATACAAAAGTGCACTTGGGAACTTATCGTGTTTCATTCCCCGTGGACTATACACACACATACACATAAATATATATATATATATATATATATATATATATATATATATATATATATATATATATATATATAAACATCTTTCATTTTGTGTAACTCTAAACACTCCAACAATAAATAGTCACCAAAGAATTACAAAGGACTTCAAACACCAACAGAACGCCAGGACTTTTCGTAGTAGTTTGTGACTATCGCAGATATCGGAACCTCTTACATTAGTCTGGGATGAGGAGAAAGGTACTTATACACATGATCTGAAGATGATCTGAAAGCTTTTCATGTAACTAATAATGACAGATAATGTCAGTCATAAATACGAAACGCGGTATTTACCAAAGATATTCTTATGAGTATCTGTGGCGATGCTCTAACTGATAGATTATTCCATATGTTTACAACTCTGTTGAAGAAAAGGTACTTCACTTCCATCGAAGTGAAACGTTCGTCCGCGAGTTTGTATTCATTACTACAAATGAATTCAGACAAATCTCACCTTTAGTTGTTCCGTGGGATCGACATTATCCAAACCTTTGCTCATTCTAAACACTTGTGTTAGATCACCTATTCACCATCTCTTTTCTGAGCTCAATAGAATCTGAATCTTTTAAATATCTCTCATAGGATCAGTGTCTCATTCTGGAGTAATTCTGATAGATCGACTCTGTTCTCTCTCTCATATCTCTCTCTTTCTTTTACTCTTGCACAACGATAACCCGATCTGTTATGCTCTCTCAAACATCTTTTTTTTGATAAAATATCTCGCTTTGCTTCAGATCCACGACTGGGAGTACCTGCACCTCCCTCCTCAGCTATACGATGACAGCTTTTCCTCTTTGAAGATAATCTTTGTCTTCATAATCCTGCCACCTTTATGAGATTCTGTTGTCTTCTAGGATCACAAACAGCCTCGTTAGGACCCAGTGGTGGTCTGTTGCTCTTTGAATTCATTGTATTCAGTTGTATCGTCAAAAGGGCCTGGATGGTCTGTTACGGTGTACTTCGCTCTGTACAGTCCTCCCGCAACATTGGAACACCATCGATTTCACTTTTGCCTCATCCAAAGTCTTCTAAACTCCCCTTGACGAGCAATTCCTCAAAAATATTTAGAATCTCGTTCCGTTTAGGATCACCAACATAGCTTGTTTCTATCTATCTATCTAACCTCAATTTTGCTAAGAGACGAGTCGAAGAGTGAAGCAATCAGTGCTTCAGATGACTTCCTCTGCTTCATCATTAACACCAAAGACGATGACGAGACATCTATCAACACGCAATAGATGGCCATCTGTCAAACGTGTACAGTCCATGTTGTAACGATGTAAAAACCCGCGAGATTCAGTGGATGATTTAAGGCATTCCCTGGCCGTATGCGGGTGTGGGCTTTCCCTTGCGCTTCAGGGCATGAGAGGCAACGGGGATCTCACTAGACTATAAATATATATATATTGGTCAGAGATGAAAAACTTTTCATCCTTTGGTGGCTGAGTGGTTTAACGCTAGCTAATCTATCATTTCGTTAGCCTCTTAAGGTTCGATCCCGCTTGCCTACGTGATGGAGGTTAACTACATACATATATTCTCTCTATCATGTTTTTGATGAGTCTCTGAATCTACTTGTTAACATTAGAGACTCAAGGATAGAGGGAGGTACAGGGAGGCGTGGGTGGGATGGACGAGCACCTCGTGGTGTAGGCAGGCGCTGTGAGCTGCCGCTGTGGTGGTCAGCTGTGGGTGGAGTCTCCGGCCGCCACGTAAACACCACTCGATTAATCAGGTATTTTTGGGTCGGGTCGTTTCGACGCACCGCCCTAGGTGGGTATATGGCTATATGCGTAACTCTCCTTCGCTTCCATTCTTCATCAGTGGGGATTATTATCGAACAGATCTGTCAGTTCGCGAGATGTGAAAAAAAAGAGGGATGAAATAAAGGTCGTGATTAAGATTGTGGAAAAGGAGCAAGGACGTACCCTGCAGACGATCGCAGGGTGGTGTAGGCAGCTCCTCTCTGCTTCGTTTGACGGTGAGCTTGAGGATCGATGGCAGTCGATGAGACGAGAAATTGGACGAGATCTTACTGAGGTCGAAGTGGATCTATCATGACCTAAGATGAGGAACGTACGATTATATGATCGTATGGATACATTCACGACACGTTCGCACGGGTGACGGATTCGATTCCATATCTGACCTTGAGATGCGGATCTTTAGGGGATTAAATCTCACAGAGTTCGAACAAACTCCAGAACGACTTAGCATTTCCAGGGATCCAACACTGGTCTGGAAACCACCTCAGAGGGAGGGGCAAACATGCAGGAGTCGGTATCGTCTTCGAACATAAGGCGAGAACTGAGGATACGAAATAGTCTCTTGAAGTCTGACAAACTCCAAGATGACTTAGAGAAAACTGCTGAAAACAGGAAACGAAATCTTGCCGTTCGTGACCTATCTACAATGGCAACTTGTACGACCAGGAACACCAGAATAGATGCTAACGATTGTTCTCTACAGACAGACAGACACGATAGACAGACAGACTGCAGACAGGAATAGATAGACTGGTGTGCTAACGATAGCTCTCCGCAGACAGACGAGACAAACAGACAAATAGACAGACAGGGATAGACTGGTAGCCCTATCCTCGTAATTTCTTTATCCAGGGATGCAACAGAACTTCCTCACACACACACACACACACACACACACACACACACACACACACACACACACTCCTGCAAAACATCCCTCAAAATATAATACAGACTCATATCGCGCGTGTTGCCTTCTTTTTTCTCTTATTTTCCCTCGCTAAACAAAAGCGGTGCCTTTGAAAAGGTCAGATGTTGCAGCTCTATATAAAAGAGGAAAGTTGACTGTGGTTCTCATCTTCAATTTAAGAGAGAGTTCCAGTAGGAGGAGACTTGTCGTGTTGAACTCCTAGGTACTGTGGCGTGGCTGGTCCCTAATCCTTGGGGCGTGCAGATGGATCCTGATGGTCTGGGATACACGAGTGCAGCTGTGGAGTGCAGCAGGGATGGATATGGGATAGTGCGGGATAGTTGTGAAGACGATGGCTGGGATGGTTGACGGTGTTTGGTGGCGTGTATGTGTTGTTCTCCCGGTGTGTGTGTGTGTGTGTGTGTGTGTGTGTGTAGAGGTGATGAAGTGATTTTGTGGTGATTTGACTTGGTGGGCTGCGGGGGTGGGGGATTTATAGTGTTGTGGCTGTGAAGGGCAATGGTGTTGTTGGATGTGTGTTGTTGTTGGCGATGATGAATGGTGCTGTAGTGGTGTAGTGAGGGAAGGAGTGTGGTGTGGTGGTGTGGTGAGGGAGGGAGTGTGGTTTGGTGAGGGAGGGAGTGTGGTGTGGTGGTGTAGCGAGGGAGGAAGTGTGGTGTGGTGGTGTAGCGAGGGAGGAAGTGTGGTGTGGTGGTGTAGCGAGGGAGTGTGGTGTGGTGGTGTAGCGAGGGAGGGAGTGTGGTGTGGTGGTGTAGCGAGGGAGGGAGTGTGGTGTGGTGGTGTAGCGAGGGAGGAAGTGTGGTGTGGTGGTGTAGTGAGGGAGGGAGTGTGGTGTGGTGGTGTAGTGAGGGAGGGAGTGTGGTGTGGTGGTGTAGTGAGGGAGGGAGTGTGGTGTGGTGTGGTGGTGTAGCGAAGGAGGGAGTGTGGTGTGGTGGTGTAGTGAGGGAGGGAGTGTGGTGTGGTGGTGTAGTGAGGGAGGGAGTGTGGTGTGGTGGTGTAGTGAGGGAGGGAGTGTGGTGTGGTGGTGTAGTGAGGGAGGGAGTGTGGTGTGGTGGTGTAGTGAGGGAGGGAGTGTGGTGTGGTGGTGTAGTGAGGGAGGGAGTGTGGTGTGGTGGTGTAGTGAGGGAGGGAGTGTGGTGTGGTGGTGTAGCAAGGAAAAAGGTGTGGTCAGGTGGTGTAGAGGGAGGGAGAGTACGGTGGTGGTTTCTGTGGTGTGGTTGAGTGGTGTGGTTTGGAACAGAGAGATTCCACATGGGTTTTTAAACCCACCAAGAACCTCCTAGCTTCCATTCTCCTGCGTTTAACCCACCCAGAAACTCCTGTCTCTCACCCCACTGCGTTCAACCCACCTAGAACCTTCAGTCTTCCATTCTACTGCGTTCAACCCACCCAGGACCCCCTGTCTTTCTGTGCGTTTTACAATTTGCCACCGTAAGAATCATTGCTCTAAAATTGCTCTGAACTTACTTAAGGGTTGCAGCTAACCATCTTCAGACGGGCAGCAGGGAGAACGCGCTTACCTGTGAAGGAAAATAACTGTAATTAATGATAGATATAGACATAGGATGCAGCAAAATCATTCTCTATATTTCTGTGTTTGAAAAACAAAGCAACTCGCCCCATCTCTTGTACTGTACGGGGAGGGAGTTCTACACTGGTGGGGCCCCATCTTTTGTACTGTACGGGAGTTCTACACTGGTGGGGCCCCATCTTTTGTACTATACGGGGAAGGAGTTCTACACTCGTGGGGCCCAATTTCTGAACGTTCTCTACTATCATACAACATTTAACCTTCTGTATGCTGTTCGTATTTACCACACCCTTACCCAGCATCAGTAACAATACAGTCTCGTCAAAGAACTTCTCACTCCAAAGGAGTTCACATATCACTGCTACTGAAGGCAGCGCAGCTTTGAGCTGCAGGAGACTTTGGAAAAACCTCCAAAGGTCTCTAAATAATAACAATGACAATATTAATAATGACAATAAAAGAATAATAATAGTGATAATGATAAATAGCGAACATATATGAACTAACACAAACACATACACGCACACCCACATACACAAATATTGGAAAGGATCACAATTTTGCGCGTGATCAAGATATTCTTGTGTCTCCCCTGATGATGTGATTATTACACGAAAGTGCTCTTGGGAACTTATCGTTTTTCATTTTCCCCGTGAACTCATAGGAATACACACACACACACACACACACACACACACACACACATAAAGACCACCTCGCTAGGACCTTGGGTCTGTATGGTCTACGCATCTAAGGAGAGAGAGAGAGAGAGAGAGAGAGAGAGAGAGAGAGAGAGAGAGAGAGAGAGAGAGAGAGAAACATCCACATGAACAGAAAAAAAACTGCTGGTAGAAGGTAACCACGGGAAATGACCTGACGTCACTGTAATTCCTTCATGTCGCATCATAATATACGTTGTTACGTGGCTCCTCCTCCTCCCAGCTAACCCACCATGTTGGAGGTGCGTTCCGTGCTGTGTCGCTGGCTACACTGACGGCAGAGAGAGAGAGAGAGAGAGAGAGAGAGAGAGAGAGAGAGAGAGAGAGAGAGAGAGAGAGAGAGAGAGAGAGAGAGAGTTTTATCTTGTCCAGGGTGTTTGGTTACACGGCCTCCCAATCTCCCTTATTAAGGCGAGTCCAGTAAAACCTCCCCAAGCTCTCTCTCTCTCTCTCTCTCTCTCTCTCTCTCTCTCTCTCTCTCTCTCTCTCTCTCTCTCTCTCTCTCTCTCATCAACACAGAGTGGGGTGCATGCGTGCGTGTGCGCGTACGTTCTTACGAACTAACCTTCTAACACCAGAAGAAGCTTGTTAAGGATCTTGGTGCCCTTACACGGCCCTGACAGTCGAAAGGGCTAATGGCCAAATAACCAACCTCTCCTTCCCTCCCTCATTCTCTCTGGCTGGTCACACACACACACACACACACACACACACACACACACACAGCCACACACACACAGCCCCACACACACACACAGCCACACACACACACACACACAGCCACACACACACAGAGCCACACACACACACAGCCCCACACACACACACAGCCACACACACACACACACAGCCACACACACACACACACAGCCACACACACACAGCCACACACACACACACACAGCCACACACGGCCACACACACACACACACACACACACACACGGCCACACACACAGTGTCCCCTGTGAGAACACCCCTATTCAGACCCCAACCTTGGTACACAGTTTAAATGCCTTCCACTAAGAAGGTTTATCCCTCCCCCCTATATATGCAGGGTACATAGTATTATCAACCTTACTCCCCCCTGACATTAGTCCTGATGTTACTGTAGTGGGGGGAGGGTTTATTTTTTTTAGTAGTTTTTAGCACTCTCTTACCCTCCGTGTCTCGTGTCTTTGTTGGCTGTAGATGAGATGGAGGGGAAGGGAGACGTATATACACGAAGAAGATGGGGTGTGGGAGGAGAGGAGGAGGAGGAGGAGAGCATTCATGAAATATGGGTGGAGGTTCGTGATAAAGGACGGGCGGGGGACCACTGAGAACATCACACGGTAAATATGAACCAAGATGCAAAATTGTGTCATTAAGTAATACCATAACGGACCAAGGTGGAAATAAGGAAATAAGATTAAAGATAAAGGATAATGATTCTATACTATGATATGGAAAGCAAGAAATGGAGAGAGAGAGAGAGAGAGAGAGAGAGAGAGAGAGAGAGAGAGAGAGAGAGAGAGAGAGAGAGCAATACAGTACCAGTTCCTCACCTCCCAGTCACACGTGTAGAATTTAAAGACGATACGAAATAAGTCTTTACGATTCGTCACACATGACAAAAATCTCCTATGTTGAACACGACGAAGAACAACAGGAACGATGAGAAGGACTTCAAAAAAAAAGTAGGGCAGAAGCTTGAAGACAATCACGAAACGAGTTAAATCTATTTAGCTTGCTAAAGAGAGGGTTGAGAGGTGATCTAATACAGGTATTCATATTACTTAAAGGCTTCGATAATCTCGATCTATCGAGCTAATTAAGGATAGATTCTTCTTATTTCACTGGTAGTGATGGATAGAGACTCGTGGGCAAACTTCGGTTTTCTTTTACCTTGAATGAGGCGGAGCGCTTTCTCATCAACAATATCGTTAACACGTGTGATTATCTACCAATTAGAGTAGTTGGAAGCTGCAACAGTTAGTTCTCAAAGGCTCCTCTGTTGGAGGACCTTACAGCACTTACTGTGTAGTGGTCATGGGCATCACCGGGTCGCATTTAGGGCCCGGCCAACATCAGTTGGCTTGCTGTAGTATATTCAAGTGGAAAAGATGCAGTCTTCACCACTGAGGGGAACGTCAAAGACTGAGGATGCCGTTCTCAGACTGGACTTGAGGACATGTCTTCTCCTCCATGACTTTCTGTAGGTGTTCTAGACTCTTTACGCCGACGAAGATATCGTCCCTACAGCGGCAGTTAATAATGCGATGTAGATGACAATCTTGCAAAATTTGGGTTTCACTGTGGCACATAGGAGAGTTCGCAGAGAAGTTCTAAAGGTTTACCACTAGGACGATTTGGCAGCAGAAAAGAGGCCATGGGGGTCTTCGAAGAGGAGCTTCGTTGATACAAGCAGAGGTCATCACATCAAGGTTAAATCAGAGGTGGTTTTGGGAGTTGTCGTTCAGGGGGTCGTAAACAACGTTGAGAATGATGCTGATTTTTGCTTCCAACGACAAACTGGTGAAGAAGTTCTCAACGACGACGGAAGCCAACACCCACATACTGCCTTCAGTTTCCAACATCTCCACAAATTCCTCTGTGGATTTCAGGCTAAACTTGGGAGGTGTACATTTACTCAACAACCCACGAAGCCTCTTTACCCGTCTGTTGGAAAGGAATTACCACGATATCGTTGGCCAGAGGTGGCGTTGCCATATGCATAACCTGGAGATTATTCACAAAAGGTTTTATGGAAATGGAGTCCATCGATTCATGCCCTGTCACTGATCATCAGCGAGTGTGATAACCTTTGAATGTTTCTGTATGGTAATAATCTGTTCTGCGTAATAATCTCTGATGACCTAAAACCAAGTAAACATTAAAGAGAGCAAACAGAATTCTTGGATTCATAGCAACACCTTCGAATCAAAGTCTAGGGAAATCTTATTCCTTACATTTCATTGGTTTGTCCCTATCTTGAATAATGAGTTCAGTTTGAGTCAACAATGGAGAGAGTGCACTGTCGACCTACCAAGATGATTCCCTGACTGAGACAAATCCTTTTAGAGCCGACCAAACGACCCGACTATTTAGCTTAGAAAATGTAACGTTAAAAGATGATCTAATATACAAGCATGCAAAATTATGAGAGGCTAATTAGGACTTGATTCATCTTGATTTTACTCGTAGAAATGGTTACAAACTCGTGATTTTTCTTCAACAGGATTGTTGAAATATGGAATTATATTTACCAAGTGGTTGAAAGCAGTACTACATAGACACGTCTAAGAATAGATATTTTCCTTCAAGTCCACCACTTAAAACAACTGCGTCTCCACATTCTTTTTTGAATCATCGATGTGCCTTCTAACTCTTACCACACTAATCTGCGAGTTTTTGATATCTTCCACTCTCACAAACAGCCTCAAAAAGGACCATGTGGTTTGTTGTCGTTTGAACTCCTTAGTTTACGTCCAGACCATTCTTGCAAACCCTCTTCAGCGCGCTCAACCATCCTCCCCCATACTGCCACACCCCTCTTACCCTCACATAGTTCTCGTCACCTACCATTCTTATTTTTTTCGTATAGTGACCGACGTTGGCATAAACGCCCAAGTCAAAGGCTATCTCAGATGCAAGGAAAAATGGAAAGAAAAGGAGAGTAGAAATCAATCAATCACACACACACACACACACACACACACACACACACACATACACAAAGGTCACTCGATTACACACTGATAAATCAATATTTCAAGAATGTAAAAGAGGAACGAGGCTAAGGTTTATTCCCCATCTTGGTCAAGTGGGGTTCGATTCCTCGCGAGTGGTCGGTAAGTGGGCGGGACGTGCCCAAGAGTAGCCTCTCGCCACGCCCGCCCCCCGCCCTCTACCCCCCGCCACGCCCTCTGACTCCAAGAATTGGCAACGAGGTCAAGTGGTGGCCCGGCCGCCCGCCCGCCCGCTGCAGCGGCCGACGGCCCGCGTCGAGGTGCTTTCGGTATCCCGGTGTGGCATTCCCAGTACCCCGGTGTGGCATTCCCGGTCCTCTCCAGTACCCGTGGCGAGGTCGGGTTCAGGCGCTGGTTGTTTAGAGACAGTTATTCTCAACTGGTCGTCATCCATCTCCTCGTTCGTCAACTCGGCCTCATTTGGAGATCGTCTTTATCATGTTTTTAGCATAGAAAATGTAATTTTTTCTTTTGCACGTACTCCTTGTAGAGAGAGAGAGAGAGAGAGAGAGAGAGAGAGAGAGAGAGAGAGAGAGAGAGCGAGACCTCCATCATGCCAGATAGGAGGCGGTATGCAGGCAAACCCTTCCTCCTCCTCCCCTCCCCTCCCAACTGCTTGAATGCCAACCAAAGCAAAACTCTGGCTTAGTAATGTGGCAATTATGTTCCCACGGCGATGAAGAATTGCACAGCGGCGGAGGCGGAGGGTCGGGGCCCCTGGCTCGCTTGAAGCCTAGCCAACATCATCATCATCATCATTTCCCTGGGTTGAATTATCTCGCGTTGAAGTATTCGCGCGTGTGGTTCGCGCCAGGATACAGGCGAGCGTAATTACTAAATGAAGATGAAACATTATGGCGAACACCCAGAATAAAAAATAACTATAAGACTGTCATGTTATACACAATGATGTAATGATTATAACCACAGTTGGTGACAAAGAATGGGAGAAGGGGAGTTTTCACCTGCAGTGAAGCACTGCAACGAGGCAAAGATCAACGAAGCAAGGCTACTGAAACACCGCTTCAGAAAATGTTTCGTAACAGATTCGGAAAACATGATGACCTGAAGCGTCAGGTAATAACCAACCCCCTGGAGGAGGAGGAGGAGGAACTAGAGGGCTGTCTGGTCATCATACACGTCGGAGCCTCCAGGTGTTGTGTGATTCTAACAGTTGTACATTCCTCAGGACATCATACATAGTGGCGGGACGATTCCTACAAGGTAGAGCCTTTCCTTCTACACCCCCTAGTACTCATGAGCAAATTGCCCCACTCCCCTTTTTTTTCTTTTACAAGAAATGAACGCTCTCTTTGAGGTCCTTTTTTTGATATAACAATGTGGGTTGTGATATTCCTCGTGAGCTTCCCATCATCATCAATGATATTTATCATTTAATCTCCACGCAGATAAATAACATAGGCCCATCTGGGAACTTGGCCCCAGAGGCGAAAATTCCTTAAGAGATTCCCTGACACTCCTCCAGCTCGCCTCTCTCAGCTAACAAGGTAATGGAATTCCAGACGTCCGAACACTTTATCTTTTTTTTTCTTTACGGACGTAGTGTAAGGCGCTTCTGCGCCCACGTTGGGATCCCGTGTTACGGTATTTCAAGCACGGAAATGCAGGCGCCGTTCACGAAAGAATCAGGAGGGATTAGAATTTCTCTTCCCCTCCATATTGAGGTTTGAAGACACTGTGGTCTCTGAGCAGCGGGTGAGGGCAGGCTATACTCTATAGTCCCATGACTGACGACCGCCGTCCCAGGGAACGCCTGGGTGTGCCCTAGGCTGACAAGTGGCCTAGCCAGCCCCATGAATAGGTTCGCTCCTGCCTGCACCGGAATCGGGAGCAACTCATGACGCAATCGGCCTCATCCAAAAATGCAATCGGCCGCATCTCACGACGCGACCTGCCGCATCTCACGACGTGATCGGCCGCATCTCACGGCGCAACCAACCGGGCCACACCCCACTGCGCCGCCGGCCACACCTCGCGACGCGTACGGCCGCAAGTCAAGAAGCGACCGTCCGCACCTCAGTGCGCGGCCGGCCACGCCTCACGGCACGAACGGGCGACGTTCAGGCACACGAAGAAGCCAGCGGGAGGTCAACACTCATCCTGTAAGGGGAGTCGCAGGAGCGAGCCTTCCTGTGTCGTTGCGACGTCTTGAAAAAAGGATAAAAGAAAGGGAGATGAGGAAAAGGAAGAGGAGATAAACAAGAGAAAGAACTAAGGAAAACGAACAAATAACACCACAAGGTTCGCTACTGATATAAAACAACCCAGCGTCCATAAACGGTCATGGTAAATGGAAATCAAAATACCTCAATACCCCCAACGATTTCAGACTCTGGACTCCTGTGGCGGCGGGGGTATCGGCAGGGAAAGGAACGTGCAGAGGAGCAGAAACAAAGAGAGAAAGAGCATGGCCTACGGAGCCTCGGTTCATCTAGGGGTCGAGGAGCGACGTGGGGGAGGCGTGGGAACAGACACCCTCCCCCAACGGAGGCTACTAACTCAGATTCCGACCTCCCTTAAAGGGGAACCAAAAGGCGTGCCTTTCCCAGGCGGGTCCGAAAGGTGAGGGAGAAAGGCGAGTGGCTGCGGTGATGGTGTGGTGGAGGCGCCGTCCCGCGTCTCAGGAGGAACGGGAAATAAAGTGACGGCCCCAGAGGGAGGGATGGGTGTGTTGATGGGAGAGATGGACGAGGGTGTGGTCTGAGGGTAGAGGGATGCTACGAGCCTCGTACCTGTGGTGGTGAGGGGGAGGGAGAGCACAACAAAAGTCGTAGTTGTGGAGGGGGAGACAACCAAGGTTGTAGCTGTGGAGGGGAACACAACCAGGGTCGTGGCTATGGAGGGGGAATACAACCAGGATCGTAGTTGTGAGGGGAAACACAACCTGGGTTGTAGTTGTAGCGGAGGAAAAAGAAAAACCAGGGTAAGACTTGGACGTTAGGTTAATACAGACATCCCAGGGAGCAATACGGCAGCAGACTGAGCAGGTAATACGGACACCAGGGAAAATACGGCCACTGACTGAGGAGGAATTTATAATATCACATCCAAGAACGAAACGACAACTGAAACACACAAAAGGTTTAAAAAGTTGGAATACGATCACACGGATGGCGAGACTAGGGTGGGTGGGTGGAGGAAGAATAGCCAGGTTAATATTACGCATTCAAGGAGGGAAATGCTTCAAACATACGAACCATGGACAGAAAAAAACGCCGTAGAATTAACGCTTCGGACGCCCACGTGTTGGCAAGTTGAAATGACTATTTTTTCCCATTTTTTTTAATGTCTTTTGAACGATTCTGGCTTTCATGTCTAGCGAGAATCACTCACTAACTCCTGAGATTTAACCCCCCCCCCCTTCCCCTCCCCATCAACTTTATCCCATGAGAAGTGGGGGGGGGGGGGGTGAGGAATGGGAAGCGAGATTCTGGGGGGGGGAGGGGAGTCATAGTGACTTGCCATAGCAATTAAGGCCAGAATCATTCTAAAGACATCAACAAAAACCATCGGGAGAGCAATTTCATAAAGACCAAACCAAACGAACCAAATTCAATCTAACAAAACTAACCTAACAAACCTAACTTAACAAATTTAACCTAACCTAACAAAACCTTGCATAACCTAAGAAATCTAACAACTTAACAAACCCAACCTAAACTAACCAAACCTTGCCTAACAAACCTAACCAAACCTAACCTAACCTAACCTAACAAACCTTGCATAACCTAAGAAATCTAACAACTTAACAAACCCAACCTAAACTAACCAAACCTTGCCTAACAAACCTAACCAAACCTAACCTAACCTAACCTAACAAACCTTGCATAACCTAAGAAATCTAACAACTTAACAAACCCAACCTAAACTAACCAAACCTTGCCTAACAAACCTAACCAAACCTAACCTAACCTAACCTAACCTAACAAAACCTTGCATAACCTAAGAAATCTAACAACTTAACAAACCCAACCTAAACTAACCAAACCTTGCCTAACAAACCTAACCAAACCTAACCTAACCTAATTCTTTGGATTTCGAAACGGTAATAATACCTAAAATGTAAACGAATGAATCCCGGGCAGTTCACGGGGTCACAGTCAACAGTATTCAGAAAACACTAACGCGAAAGTAACATAATCCCGAACGTAATATTAATTAAAGAAATGTTATACATACAGACACACGACCAACAGTTATCCACGACTTTGTTTATTCTTTACATATTTTTGGCTGAATTTGGTCACAGGTGCACCATCTGTGCAGCAATGACGAATTTGGTGTTGGTGAAGCGACCTGATATCTATCTACCTGTTCCACGCCTCCCCCAGCCAGCCCTTGTTCGGCCCTGTTCGCCCCTTCCCCATCGCCAGCAATGTTTCATCAGGCGTCAAGAGTAGGGCGAGCGGCTCAGAAGTACAGTGGGAACGGAAAAACCTGGATTTAAAACACAACCAAATCTTTTTAACCTGGCGTTTCTTGGAGAGAGAACCACTCACCAAACAGTTCGTAATCGGTGTCTCTTATCTTGCGTTATGAAAGATATTCTGAACAAGCTCACAGTCGGCGATGATCGAAGATACAGCGAGATTGTCGTGACCAGCCCGGGTACACACACGATGGCCATCTTCCCGCAACTTATTCAAGAGTGAGGTTCTACGATGTGCGCAGGTGCGGCTTGAGACCGCGCATGCGTAAGGGAAAGCTAATCCCAGAGTTGAATCTCTGCTGAACTTGTTTCACGCCTTGGTATTGCTAAGTGTGGTAAAAATTCTTTAATGAGCAGCAACAGATCATAATCATGAAAGTATGTTAAAGAAATTGCGTCGTATGAAAGGCACTAACAAAGTCATATGAAGATGTAGATGTCCGTAATCAGAAACATTATTGGAACCTAACATAGAAGAGGCAGGCCTATCCTTATACGACACCTGATGAAATCTATATCCTACTGAAAAATTAATATCCTCCTTTCAAAAATCCGACACTGGACATGTAGCTAATCAGACTCTCGACGACGATCAAAATTTACTTTTAAAGATTGTACCTCTCAAATTCGACGCTCTGTCGTCCGATAACTCCCATAATGCAGTACGTTTAGAATCTGCCGCCATTAGTTTGTGGATCTGCCACCCAGGGCGGCGCTGGTAGCAACGTTAAGGCGCCAAAATCTGTTTACACTGCAGCCGAGCTAATTAAGAGTCCTTTTAATTTCTTATATTCAGGTTCTTATTGCAGAAAATGAAAGCCAGAAAAGTTTAAAGTTTCGGAAAACTTTGAAAGGTTCCAGGAGTACAGAATTAAACAGCGCGTTTATAAAGTGGTTTAAGCTCCCACCTAACGAAGGTGTGAGCATTTCTGGGGAGATGATGATTATCGAGAATGCTAAAGTTTTTCATATAGAACTAAAGCTAGACCATGACTGCGATCATTCGCAAGGATGGGCACACAAGTGGAGACATGGAATTTCAGCACAGTGTGTGCGTGCGGTGAAAAGCGTCATGTAAAGTCGTATTTAAAGAGTGGATAAGAACTCCAATTCTCTACTAAACAACCAACAGCAATACGTACAGGACGAGAGAGAGTGCACGAGATGGCCGGCTGCCAGACTGATTGGAACTTTTGTTGTTTGTTGGGTTTTACGGCCATCGACCTATGAGGAAGGTCATTAGGCCTGCAACCCTATTTAATGTATGACTGAGGTCATCATTCCTAAATACCTATTGTAAAAAAAAATGTATATATGTAATTTAGAAATAATAATAATAAAGATAGATAATAATTATGATAAAAATAGGTGATGGAAATAAAAGATTTGTGGGTATTGACTGGAACTGACACCGCAGCGCGGGTTGCCTGCCCCGACCATAACAATAAAACAACAACAGTAACAAGAGTTGACCAGTGCCAACTACCAGCCTATAGTCGTTCGTTACATTAACCACTCGTCACTAAGCTGCGACATGTGGACATTATATGTATGATATATATATATGTCGAACTTTTTTCTTGTGAGCAGTTGCTCCGTTCATACAAAGCATTGATCCGACCTTGTACTGCTCTGCATCCTTACTTGAAAAAGTTAAGTGTTACTCCACCTGATCCACTGTCCCAGGCTAACTTCCAAACTTGACCCCCTTGCCCTACGCCGTAATGTTGATTCACTTTCCCTCTTCTGTAGGTATTATTTTGGGTTTTGCTCCCGAGAGCTGGCTGCTTGTGTGACCCACTAGCTAGACCACGCAATACTCGGCAAGCTGCAGCGTCACATGATTACTGTGGACAGCGGGCAACTGAAGGGTGGGCCATTTTGATAATTGTTTCCTTCCCTACACCTCGAAGCTTTGGAACTCTCTAGCTTCTCGTGTCTTCCCCAGCAACTATGACCTGGCATATTCTAAAGACAGGTTTTTCACTCCCTCCAAATTTCGTAAGTTATTTCCCTTGTCTCTATTTTCTTTTATTTCATTAATCTTTTTATATTTCAATTAAGGCCCGGTCTTGATGCTTAAGCTAGTGTAAAAAAAAAATAAGTTAGCTAACATGTATGGAAATGTTGATCTTCGAGAAGTCGAGTAGCAACATGACCTTAACCTCCTGACCTCTGCCTTATACCTCATGACACTGTAGGTCGAGAGGAGGTCAAGACACTAAAGGTCCAGAGGAGGTCAAGGCCCTGAAGGCTGAGGGGTCAAGGCAATGAATACCAAAAGGAGGCCAAGGTTGGCAGGAGATTCGGGTGATTGTATACAGGTCGTCCAGGTCAAATGTCGTGTCGCGTTTCGTCTCCAGACGTCACTGGGAGAGTACAAGTGAGAGTAAAGAGGTGAGGCAGGGTGTTCCTACAGCCCCCACCCGCCTCCTCCTCTCACATCTCTGCAGGTCCTCCAACCCATCCGTACTAGCACGCCATGACCCAGCGGCAGCCTCCTCCGCTTAATGTGCGAACAACCATATACTTAAGCAGCCATTGCCCGCGTTGGTGCTTTTGGTTATGGCCTCAAGAGAGAGAAAGAGGAAAAAAAAATCTTTTTACAAGTTTCCTTTAGCGAGAACCAATTTCCTGTTCTCAACATGTTTTTCTCGTGAGGAAGAAAGTGAAACCAATTTTTCGATTGTCGCCACAACGGACGGCAATTCTTGCTGGAAAACACGCAAAAAAAAAAAAAACCAGCTTTGTGGGATGTGCATTGGTGGGCAGGTGTGTTGTGGTTGTGTGAGAGGTGGTTAGGCCGTAAGGCAAGAACGCCCGTACACACTACCACCACCCTACTCCTGACGAAGAAGCCAGACACCTTCTCCCCCTCCAGGAGCCAGCGTGACAGGGGAGGGGCGTCAAATGACACGCCCCCATGGTTTCATACGAGGCAACGAGGAGAAGTAGCAGTTAACCTCCTTGTTCATAGCGCAAGAGAGAGAGAGAGAGAGAGAGAGAGCCAACAGTGCAGACTTCCAAGTCATTCCTGACCTCCTTAACCCTGTCAATTGTCAGCTCCTGACCATGTGCCTCTCCTACACTGTCAGCTCCTGACCACGTGCATCCCCCACACTGTCAGCTCCTGACCACGTGCAACCCCCACACTGTCAGCTCCTGACCACGTGCATCCCCTCACACTGTCAGCTCCTGACCACTTGCCGCTTCTCGTCAGCCCAGACCATGTGTCTCTAACTGTCGCCTAATTTCATTTAATTCGTGTGGTTTGTTGGGGGTGAAGAAAGGGGTTAGCCATGAGAACATACACGTGGACAAGTGGTTGATAATCCTATAGAGTACAGATGTTAACGTAGGCTTAACTGGAGCGTGTGTGTGGTTTGTTGGACACGTTGTTGTGGCACCTTATTTACATACACCCTACAGACTTGGTGTGTGTTTGTGTGTTTGTGTGTTTGTGTGTTTGTGTGGAGACTTATTTGTGCAGTACAGAGGGGGAGTAGCACACTCGATATCCGGTCCCCCATCTCTTGTACATTTTCCATTAGCATACAACTTCTTCAATCTATTTACGGTGTCTGCATTAACCATGTCCCCAGTCAATCCATTCATCCACGTCTCTTATAAGAATTGCTTAAATAATCTTTCTTCAGTTTCTGGCTTGATCTCATGTCCTCATGTTGTTCTGTCCTCACATCTCTCTCGCATAACTGTTCACTGTCCATCTCGTCACTCTCAAAACCTTAAAGGTTGTGATCAGGTCACCCCTCACTCTTCTCTCTCTCTCCCAAGGAGGGCATAGTTAAAGCCTCTAACTTTTCCCTGTAACACACCTTTGTTAATTCTCTTGTGTGTGTGTGTGTGTGTGTGTGTGTGTGTGTGTGTGTATGTGTCCGTGGATGTCTAGTTCCCTGCTATATTCTGGCTTCCCTTATGCATGAGGGAGTCTTGTGTCCATCTTACGTCAATAGCTGACGTTGCTCTGAGATATGCGATTCCAAGCTAGGGCGCTGTAGTGACCCTTGCGCATCTTGAACTTGTTCGTAAATCATCATGACGCAATGACATCTCATGATGTCATCATGACGCAATGACATCTCATGATGTCATCATGACGTAATGACATCTCATGATGTGGCTGGCAATTTCTACATCACATGATAGACTGAACAGATCGCCATAATACAATGATCTTTGTTTTACATCGCAGCGGGTTTCTGACACTGTCATTTTACATCATACACTGAAAATTGGTCTAATGCTCCTACTTGTGTGAATGATGAACAAATGTTCCTGCTGTGTGAATAATGGTCTTGTTTTCTTACGGTGTAAGTGATGCTCCCATGTTCCTACAACGTAAATAATGGTTCTATCCTCCTATTGTATAAATAATGGTCCTACGCTCCTACTGTGTAGATAATAGTCCTATGCTCCTACCGTGCAGATAATGGTCCTATGCTCCTGTGGTGTATATACAAAATTAACGCCTAAATCAACACAATTTGCAGAGAAGGTTAAAGAACTCTAACACGGGACATGGGTGTCGCGAATTACGATAGATATGGGACAGAGGTGCAGCGAAGGACGATAGGTATTGGATGGGGTTACTGCAAAAAATGAAGAATATGAGATAGGAGCGTTGCGAAATATGGCAGATACAAGACAGGGACCCCAGTGACAGATACGGTATAAACAGAAGAATGACAGATATGAAACAGGAGCGAAATATGACAGAAGATAAGAGTTGAGATTGGTGTGGGAAGGAGAAAGTTTCAAACCCCTACACTGCAGTGTTCTCCACGCAGGGGAAGCGGGTCGGGGAGGTAATACTGTGAGGAGGCGAGGTGTAATGATAATGATAATGATGATAGTAATACTAATAATAATAATAATAATAATGATAACAATGATAATAATAATAATAATGATAATAATAATAATAATGATAATAATAATAAAGATGATGATAATGATAATAATAATAATAGATGGTTTATCAGATACAGGCAAGCGTTCGGCTTGAGATACGACAGAACTGGGAGGCAGGTCATAATAGTATTTAGTTAATTGATAAGAGAGCTTCAGATTAAGGTGGAGGGCTGGATATGGGTGTGTGTGAAATAGGGGAGCAGGTCAGCAGGAGATAAACCATAGATTTTACCAGGTGCAATTCCTATGGCCTCTTCTGCAGGTGTTAGACTCTTGAACAACTGGTTACGGCTGTAAAGCCATGTGGAGTTTTACAAGTTTTGTAGCACGTGTGAGGCCCAGGATTTTACAGGTCTTCTAGCTAGCGTTGTAATGGTGAACAAGTTTGAGGTTATTTTTTCTTTTGAGTCTTTTTCGAAGGTAATGTGCCTGTAATTTCCGACTTTACCAGGTGGGTGTATTCGAAGACTGTGGCCTCGTCTCCTTACAAGATGTCCACCACACATGTTTCTTACTGGGGGAGGAATGTTCGCTGGTGACGGGACGCTGCCAAGAAGAACAACACCTCTTGGTAAAATTATGGTGACTTTACAGAGATGATGGTGAGTGCTGTGGCTACGTTGGTTATGGAGGCTGCACAGTCGTCTCTCGGTGATTTCTGTATTAACTAACTGTAAAGTGTATTAAACTGTAGACCGCTGTGTCCACAGTCTGTCCAAGGCTTTGCTTAGGTCCCCTTGTATGACTGTACAGTTCATTTTAAGCACTCTGGGATCTGCAATATTTTTTCTTTTCTGTAGCGATCACGATTGTAGATTTAGTGCTTCTAACCTTACGGTATCAATATCTATTAATATCGTTAGTAAAACTATCATATTTCTAAGGTGCTATCTCAATTTAAGGCTACGTATTCCCCCCTCAAAAAATATTATATATATATACACATATATTTCCGTGGACTTCTAAACGGGAAATGGTTTAGTAATTCTCTGAGTCAGTATGTGTCATGCCTGGGCTCTGTATGTTATCCCTGGCTTTCTTAGATCTCAGGGGAAATTACTCTCCGTCCTGGAGCCGTGTTCTTGGTATATTTAAAATAGTTGTTCGTAGCTCGGCTGTGTCAGTCCCCAATGAAAAAGTGGCAGGTGTTAGGGGAGAGCAGTGCTGAGTCTATAGTCTGGCTTGGGGTGTTCCCCCACCCCCTTTTCATTCCCTCTATGTCATCCAGACAAGAATTTCTCCTATAATAGACCCCCATCTTGAAGTGAAGTTCTAAATACATATTCCCTACGCTTTCGTGAGTCGCCTATGCTATACCATGGGTCTTCATCAGTATTGTCACTGTTCACCGTCAGGTATCTGGCGGTGCCCCGCGCGTTCTACAGTCGTCGTCCATCACTGGCTGTGTGTCACTGTCCATCACTGTCTGTGTGTCACTGTCCATCTCTGTCTCTGTTTCGCTGTCCTATCCGAGCGATGTCTGTTTATTTCCTGCCAGAGCCAACTGTCTTCAGCTTATGTCTTTCCCGTAATCCTTTTGCACTACCGCTCACAGGAGGAGGCGGCGTCGCATGGAGTGTGCGCACGACGGCTTCGCCGGGGGTTACCGGCACAGATCAAGTCGACCATCGATGTCTGTTGTGCTTGGCATATTGTCCCTCGTTTGACTGAGGTTTTGGCTGTGTATGATGACGGAAAAACGTTGCTGGCGTACGGCTTACGTCCATCTATTCGTTTCAGTAAGGTTTATGTTTGTACGATGGAGACGAGGCGTTTGATGTTTAAGGTTTCTTCTGTGAGTGACGAAAATGATAATTATTTTGTGTGTGTACCTGGTGGTAGGTATTGCTGCTGAACGTGTTTCTCCAATGGCTTCACGCTTCGTGTCTCCACCTGGTAGACTTTCGTCCTTTATATATATCTCTATTTAGCCTCCACTCCCCCTTGCGAGATGCCTGCCGCTGTATTTTTTGTGGATTATGGTAGTGGTTGATGTAGGAGGAGCACTGGGCATATGATCATTGTAGGCGACGTTATACGCTCTTCGATTCTAACGGTGTGGTGAGTAGGTCTATGTCCAAGAATCATATTATGGGTAGCGAGGCCCGAGTAGACTATAAAAATATTGTATAGTTCAGCACCGTCATATTTCGCTAGTTTGAATATATATTCCTGTCCTGTGATGTTTGTTGAGTAAGTGTGCCAGGCTTTTAATTGTATCATATTGTACTGTATTGTATTTTATTGTATAGTATTAAAGTCGGCGATGATACATACAGGTCCAGCTGTCTGTAGACAATGTGGCAACATGGCTCTGTCCTCGATGTGGTGGTGGTGTGTGAGGTGTAGTGAGGTCGACTGGCCCCCAGTGTAGATATGAAATTTGATGAGAGGGCATCTAACTACCAGACGTCATGTCAAGCTGCTGAGGACGAACACCTGAGTTGACTATAAACCGTACCACCGCAACCAAGATTCGAACCCATGCCCTCGATCCCGGACAGTGAATGTGTCAAGATCAGCAACCCACTAACCGGGGCACCACTACGGTCCATATGATCACGGGAGACGCTTATATCTCAAGAGTGACCTCCAGCTCTGCTACGTTTTGAGGTGCTGAGCTACCCTGTGGGTGGAGGGAGGGAGGTTGGCTGTGGGTAGCATCACCCGCCACGCCAGTATGAGGCCATACAAGTGACGTGGTCTGGTGTGGAGTTGTGGTCAGTGTCTGGTGTCAGATCTCTTATCCTACTCGCAGTCCAGCAGTGAATAGTCCATGCTGGTCTATCGAGGGATTTCCTCAAGGTCTATTAGAGACTATGTCCTCGAGATCACAAACTACAAGGAGTCGCATCCAACTCCTGCCCATTGTACCTCTCTCTCTCTCTCTCTCTCTCTCTCTCTCTCTCTCTCTCTCTCTCTCTCTCTCTCTCTCTCTCTCTCTCTCTCTCTCCCTCCCTCCCTCCCTCCGTCATAATATAGCCTCCAGAATACTTCCTGATCTCGTTCCTCGCCCGACGGGATGGACGCGCAGCGGAAACCACTTCAAAGGGAATCCAATTCCCTTCTCCACAGATTTTGCTCTTAATCGTCCTGACGCGTTTCCCAGCGTCTGTTGGTAGTGCAGGATGTGTGTGTGTGTGTGTGTGTGTGTGTGTGTGTGTGTGTGTGTGTGTGTGTGTGTGTGTGTGTGTGTGTTTTTACACTCGTGTTGCCCCTTCCCTTACACTTCTATATACGTATTTACGTATTTACCTTGTCTTTACTGCTATGTGTGTACACACACACACACACACACACACACACACACACACACACACACACCTCAGCCTAAGCCAGGAGTCCATTTATCGACCAGACCCGAGAGGAGGATGAACAGCTGGGCATGACTGTAAGGCCGGCTACCTACGGCTTTCAGGATTCGAACCCATGTGGGTTGGTCCCCCAGGTGAGCTCATGCAGACTCATGTACCTGGTGGTGAGGATACTGGTTTATGGTGGAGGCATTAGCTGATGGTGGGGATGATGGCACAAGGTAAGAGTATTAGCTGATGGTGGGGATGATGGCGCAAGGTAAGAGTATTAGCTGATGGTGGTGATGATGGCGCAAGGAAAGAGTATTAGCTGATGGTGGTGATGATGGCGCAAGGAAAGAGTATTAGCTGATGGTGGTGATGATGGCGCAAGGAAAGAGTATTAGCTGATGGTGGTGATGATGGCGCAAGGAAAGAGTATTAAGATGGTGGGGATGATGGCGCAAGGAAAGAGTATTAGCTGGTGGTGGGGATGATGGCGCAAGGTATGAGTATTAGCTGATGGTGGGGATGGTGGCGCAAGGTAAGGATATTAGCTGGTGGTGGGGATGGTAGCGCAAGGTAAGAGTATTAGCTGGTGGTGGGAATATCGTCACATGATGCAGGTAATAGCTGATGTTCAAGACGATAGCTGATGGGGGATACACTGTGAGCTAATGGAGACATTAGATGGTGGTGATGAAGCGAGTTGAGGGAGGGTATTATCTGACTGTATGAGGCTTTAGCTGAAGGTAATAACTTAAGGTGTGAGGGTGTATGTAGCAGTCAAGATCTTAGCTGATACAGGTGATAGCTGATGGTGGAGATACTAGCTGATGGTGGAGATACTAACCGGTGATTGAGATACTAGCTGACGATGGAGATCATAGCTGATGGTGGAGATACTAGCTGGTGATGGAGATATAAGCTGATGATGGAGATATAAGCTGGTGATGCACATGATGGGTGACAAAGATATTAACTTGTGGTAAAAAGTTAGGTGACCGATAAAGATATTAGCTGATGGAGATGTCAGCTGACACAGGGCATAAAAACCCGCTGATGGAGACATCAAGTGATGGAGTCGATAGCTGTTGTTGGAGGTATTCCGCGGTGGTGGAGAGGGTTAGCTTATGACGAACACACAAACTTTCGCTGTAAACTTAAACTTGGCCGGGCTGGTGTCCGGGTTTAATGATATCTAATTAGACAATAATGTACCAGTTAATCATTATGGTTTAGAATCCTTGGCTTTAATCAGGAGACATTTTTGAATCACTGTGGAGATCAAGGTCAGTTGATGGGTAAAAGGGAAAACGAAGAAAAATTGAGTAACACGAAGAAAACGAGGAGGATTTGTTATATAGTAAGAGGAGCAAGAAGAGTGGGAACACGAGGGAGGGTAAGTGATGCGAGGCTGGCTGGGTCTATGGACTGCCAACTGGCCTCCTCCGCCTGTGTTATTATACATATGTATGTACTTTCCTCTCTTCCCTAATATTACTGTTGTTACAGGAGCCGCTGCTCACAAGTACTGAACTCCGTCTGTCTTAACCCCTTCCCTTCTCCTTGGCACAGCTCTGTCAATATCATGGTCTGGAGTTCACAGATCTGTTGGCGTGAGTGGTGAGTGGTGATGATTCTGAACTTCTGATATGATGAGAGAAAATATTAAGATGAAATAGGGTAAGGAGCAACTGCGGTAGGAACAGGATGGGGCAAGAAGGGGGGGGGTGTCTGTAAGGGCGTAGAGCCTGAGGTGTTTGGACGGGCAAGCCGGCCTTACCGCCCACCCACAAGTGTCCAGGTTCAATAATCAATATGGTATGGCTCGCCCAGTTGACGGACCAAGTATACACTAGTGCCTTTCCTCACCTTGATTAAGGCAACCTTTCAATTTTTTTTTTTCTATCTTGCACGTGTTGTGCTGGCTGGCTGGCTGATTGGTGTGTGTGGGGTTGGGGGGGTGATGGTGATGCGGAGGTGGGGGTGATGGTGATGTGTGGGGTTGGGGGGTGATGGTGATGCGGAGGTGGGGGTGATGGTGATGTGTGGGGTTGGGGGGTGATGGTGATGCGGAGGTGGGGGTGATGGTGATGCGGAGGTGGGGGTGATGGTGATGCGGAGGTGGGGGTGATGGTGATGCGGAGGTGGGGGTGATGGTGATGCGGAGGTGGGGGTGATGGTGATGCGGAGGTGGGGGTGATGGTGATGCGGAGGTGGGGGTGATGGTGATGCGGAGGTGGGGGTGATGGTGATGCGGAGGTGGGGGTGATGGTGATGCGGAGGTGGGGGTGATGGTGATGCGGAGGTGGGGGTGATGGTGATGCGGAGGTGGGGGTGATGGTGATGCGGAGGTGGGGGTGATGGTGATGCGGAGGTGGGGGTGATGGTGATGCGGAGGTGGGGGTGATGGTGATGCGGAGGTGGGGGTGATGGTGATGCGGAGGTGGGGGTGATGGTGATGAGAAGGTGGTGTTGGTGGTGATGCAGGGATGGTGATGATAATGAGGGTTGGTGGCGGTGATGTAAGGGTGGTGATGGTGGTGATGCAAGGTGTGGGATGGTGAGGCAAAGAACGAAATTGGGGGTAGCAAAGGTGGAGGTCGTGAGGTGAGGACAGTGATGATGCAAGGATGGTGATGGTGATAAGAGGTTGATGGTGAGGACAGTGATGCAAGGGAGGTTTTGGCGATGGAAGGAGGTTGATGGTAGTGTAGCGATGGTAGTGTAGTGATGGTAGTGTAGTGATGGTAGTGTGGTGATGGTAGTGTGGTGATGGTAGTGTGGTGATGGTAGTGTGGTGATGGTAGTGTGGTGATGGTAGTGTGGTGATGCCAGTGTGGTGATGGTAGTGTGGTGATGGTAGTGTGGTGATGGTAGTGTGGTGATGGTAGTGTGGTGATGGTAGTGTGGTGATGGTAGTGTGGTGATGGTAGTGTGGTGATGGTAGGTGTGGTGATGGTAGTGTGGTGATGGCAGTGTGGTGATGGTAGTGTGGTGATGGTAGTGTGGTGATGGTAGTGTGGTGATGGTAGTGTGGTGATGGTAGTGTGGTGATGGTAGTGTGGTGATGGTAGTGTGGTGATGGTAGTGTGGTGATGGTAGTGTGGTGATGGTGGTGTGGTGATGGTAGTGTGGTGATGGTAGTGTGGTGATGGTAGTGTGGTGATGGTAGTGTGGTGATGGTAGTGTGGTGATGGTAGTGTGGTGATGGTAGTGTGGTGATGGTAGTGTGGTGATGGTAGTGTGGTGATGGTAGTGTGGTGATGGTAGTGTGGTGATGGTAGTGTGGTGATGGTAGTGTGGTGATGGTAGTGTGGTGATGGTAGTGTGGTGATGGTAGTGTGTGATGGTAGTGTGGTGATGGTAGTGTGGTGATGGTAGTGTGGTGATGGTAGTGTGGTGATGGTAGTGTGGTGATGGTAGTGTGGTGATGGTAGTGTGGTGATGGTAGTGTGGTGATGGTAGTGTGGTGATGGTAGTGTGGTGATGGTAGTGTGGTGATGGTAGTGTGGTGATGGTAGTGTGGTGATGGTAGTGTGGTGATGGTAGTGTGGTGATGTAGTGTGGTGATGGTAGTGTGGTGATGGTAGTGTGGTGATGGTAGTGTGGTGATGGTGTATGGTGATGGTAGTGTGGTGATGGTAGTGTGATGTAGTGTGGTGATGGTAGTGTAGGTGATGGTAGTGATGTAGTGATGGTAGTGTGGTGATGGTAGTGTATGGTGATGGTAGTGTGGTGATGGTTGTGTGGTGATGGTAGTGTGGTGATGGTAGTGTGGTGATGGAGTGTGGTGATGGTAGTGTGGTGATGTAGTGTGGTGATGGTAGTGTGTGATGGTAGTGTGGTGATGGTAGTGTGGTGTGGTAGTGTGGTGATGGCTAGTGTGGTGATGGTAGTGTGGTGATGGTAGTGTGGTGATGGTAGTGTGGTGATGGTAGTGTGGTGATGGTAGTGTGTGATGGTGGTGTGGTGATGGTAGTGTGGTGATGGTAGTGTGGTGATGGTAGTGTGGTGATGGTAGTGTGGTGATGGTAGTGTGGTGATGGTAGTGTGGTGATGGTAGTGTGGTGATGGTAGTGTGGTGATGGTAGTGTGGTGATGGTAGTGTGGTGATGGTAGTGTGGTGATGGTAGTGGTGATGGCAGTGTGGTGATGGTAGTGTGGTGATGGTAGTGTGGTGATGGTAGTGTGGTGATGGTAGTGTGTGATGGTAGTGTGGTGATGGTAGTGTGGTGATGGCAGTGTGGTGATGGTAGTGTGGTGATGGTAGTGTGGTGATGGTAGTGTGGTGATGGTAGTGTGGTGATGGTAGTGTGGTGATGGTAGTGTGGTGATGGTAGTGTGGTGATGGTAGTGTGGTGATGGTAGTGTGGTGATGGTAGTGTGGTGATGGTAGTGTGGTGATGGTAGTGTGGTGATGGTAGTGTGGTGATGGTAGTGTGGTGATGGTAGTGTGGTGATGGTAGTGTGGTGATGGTAGTGTGGTGATGGTAGTGTAGTGATGGTAGTGTGGTGATGGTAGTGTGGTGATGGCAGTGTGGTGATGGTAGTGTGGTGATGGTAGTGTGGTGATGGTAGTGTGGTGATGGTAGTGTGGTGATGGTAGTGTGGTGATGGTAGTGTGTGATGGCAGTGTGGTGATGGCAGTGTGGTGATGGTAGTGTGGTGATGGTAGTGTGGTGATGGTAGTGTGGTGATGGTAGTGTGGTGATGGCAGTGTGGTGATGGTAGTGTGGTGATGGTAGTGTGGTGATGCCAGTGTGGTGATGGCAGTGTGGTGATGGCAGTGTGGTGATGGTAGTGTGGTGATGGTAGTGTGGTGATGGTAGTGTGGTGATGGTAGTGTGGTGATGGTAGTGTGGTGATGGTAGTGTGGTGATGGTAGTGTGGTGATGGTAGTGTGGTGATGCAGTGTGGTGATGCCAGTGTGGTGATGGCAGTGTGGTGATGGTAGTGTGGTGATGGTAGTGTGGTGATGGTAGTGTGGTGATGGTAGTGTGGTGATGGTAGTGTGGTGATGGTGGTGTGGTGATGGTAGTGTGGTGATGGTGGTGTGGTGATGGTAGTGTGGTGATGGTAGTGTGGTGATGGTAGTGTGGTGATGGTAGTGTGGTGATGGTAGTGTGGTGATGGTAGTGTGGTGATGGTAGTGTGGTGATGGTAGTGTGGTGATGGTAGTGTAGTGATGGTGGTGTGGTGATGGTAGTGTGGTGATGGTAGTGTGGTGATGGTGGTGTGGTGATGGCAGTGTGGTGATGGTAGTGTGGTGATGGTGGTGTGGTGATGGCAGTGTGGTGATGGTAGTGTGGTGATGGTAGTGTGGTGATGGTAGTGTGGTGATGGTAGTGTGGTGATGGTGGTGTGGTGATGGCAGTGTGGTGATGGTAGTGTGGTGATGGTGGTGTGGTGATGGCAGTGTGGTGATGGCAGTGTGGTGATGGTAGTGTGGTGATGGTGGTGTGGTGATGGCAGTGTGGTGATGTTAACACAAAGGTGGCCATAACGCAGGAGTACCAGAGGGTCACCAGAGTTCAATATGTTTTTGGAATGAAACTTTCTTGGATGAGACTCAAAACTTTGTGTGTATGTTCTAGCTTCGGTCCTGAATCAAGCTTAATATCCCAGGTGGTTACTGTTCATAACCTGAGGCTTCTTCCCCTCCTGTAGTATAGCCGTAAAGGTGTTTACACACACATGCGTTATCATTATCATTATCATAATTATGAATGTTTAACAATAATTAATGATACTACTACAATTACTACTACTGCTACTACTACTACTAATGATAGTAACAGTAATTATAACAGCAACAACATTGGCAATAATAATGATAATGATAATAATTATAGTAATGATAACCATGATAACAAGAATGATAAAGACAATTATTATCATTATTTTATTATCATTATTATTATTATTATTATTATTATTTTTATTATTATAATACTAATTATTATCATTATTATTATCATCAATATTATCATTATCATTTTATCATTATCATTATTATCATTATTATTATCATTATCATTATTATCATTATCATCATCTAAATGGATGATGCCTGAAGCAATCTTTCTATTTCCCGTTTTCTTAAAGGAAAACTTAGCCACTTCCGTAATATGAGGTTTCCAAGATAATGTGGACGTCACAGTAATATCAGCTATTGAGTCAAGAAATGGAATTACAGAACCGTCAACGAGGAAAGCTGCGAGGAATTCTCGAGAAAGAGATGGGCGTAAACTGGGTCTTGGAGACATTAAGCTTTACCAGATTTCGTCTACCTCACTGAGATATCCTGTCCAAGTTTGAGTTTACTGAGGAAGCTGTGTCAAGACGAGATGCAGATCGAGTGAGAGAAGGAGCAGATTAGAAGAATGTGGCTGAATGCAATGTTGAGTCGTCTGTATATGAGTGCCTTCAGTTATTCGTAGAAGAAAAGCAATCGTTGATACAAAGGAGAAAAATAGTAGGAGACAGGACAGAACCTTGAGGAACACAGCTGTTAATGAAGAAAGGAGGAGTGGTGAGGCTCATCCATCAGCAACCATGGAGATAGATCGGCCAGAGAGGAAGTTAGATATGAAGGAGCAATGTGAGGAATGAGAAGCCAAATGAGGGGAGCTTAGAAATGAGACGCCGATGCCACACCCTATCAAAAGCTTTGGATGTATCAAGGGTAACTGCATTAGATTACTTAGAATATTTCAAGGATGATGACCAGATTAAAACAGGAAAAAATATCACCAGCGAATCTCGCCTTACAGAAGCCATACTTATGTATATATATATATATATATATATATATATATATATATATATATATATATATATACTCCCAGTCGTATCAACCATGTCAATATTCCAATCGACAGAACGCCGTACAACCCTGTCTCCAAAGGCCAACCATCGAACTATTTGCTTGGCATATGAAAAAAAATGGACAAGTTACAGGAAGGCCAGAGAAGGTCATGCCCTGGGCGCCTCTGGTAGGGAGACAGCGAGTCCGACACAAAGCAATAAAGGCCATTTACCCTCTAGGGCTACGGGGTGGGGGGCCTCTGCCAGGCCGGGCTGCTATCAACCTGCTAAAGATAAAAGATAAAAAAGAAAATAGATAAAAAGACACACCGATGGCGGGAGCTCGTTCAACACGCAGGCAATAACAGGCCCCTGATACACAGCCAATTAACATACACAGCCAATAAAAAGTTTCCCATCCAAATCAAGCCATTAAACCTTCCACACCCTAACCCCATCCTCTTCCCCCCCCCCCAAAAAAAAAAAAAGATATGAGAGAGAGAGAGAGAGAGAGAGAGAGAGAGAGAGAGAGAGAGAGAGAGAGAGAGAGAGAGAGAGAGAGAGAGAGAGAGAGAGAGAGATCTAGCATCAAGGTGACGAAAACTTCCAATATGCTGCCGATGGGGGAAAAAAAAAAAGAAGAAAGAAACACAGACAACGAGGACGACGGGCGTTTGGCCAATAAAATCCAGCCGATATGAAGGCTCGAGAGAAAGAGAGAGAGAGAGAGAGAGAGAGAGAGAGAGAGAGAGAGAGAGAGAGAGAGAGAGAGAGAGAGAGAGAGAGAGAGCGCCAGGATGCATTAGCGATGACAAACCAACCAAAACACTGGGTGTGACGGAGCCCAGCTGCCGCCCCTTCCTCCCCTACCCCACGCCCTCAGAATTAGCAGCTAGGGGGCGGGGGTGAAGAGGAAGAAGGTGGGGAGGCGAGAGTATACGAGGCTTGGGGAGAAGAGGAGGGGAGGAGCAGCTGGGGGTGGAGTTAAAAGGGGAAGGGTAGGAGGTGAAGTATAGCAGTGGAAGGGGGAGATAGACAGAGGTTGAGGGGAGATACGGGGCATGGGGAGAGAGGAATGTGCCCTGAGGAGGGAGAGAAGGTGGATGGGAGAGGGGAGACGAGAGGGAGTGAGGGAGATGAGAGGACATGGGGAGGTGAGGGGAGGAAGGCGAGGGAAGAGCAGGATGCAAGAGAATCGTGGGGGATGGAACACACACACACACACACACACACACACACACACACACACACACACACACGTCCGCCTATGTACGTTACCACCACATAAAGACGTACATGTACACCACCTCCATGACTGAGGTAATCTGTGGCCCTCACATACTTCCCCTCCACCAGCTTCTTGTCCTCACCAGGGGATAGGGCCGCGCCCCAGCTGTCAGCCAGGGCCAGCCTGACCATATGGCCTGTCAGTATACACGATAAGGAGACGACTCATTAATTCCTCAGCAGGAGCCAGCTGTCGCACCGTCGTGCAGGAGCCAGCTGCCGCACCGTCGTGCAGGAGTCAGCTGTCGCACCGTCGTGCAGGAGCCAGCTGTCTCACGGTAGAGCAGGAGCCAGCTGTCGCACCGTCGTGCAGGAGCCAGCTGTCGCACCGACGTGCAGGAGCCAGCTGTCTCACGGTAGAGCAGGAGCCAGCTGTCGCACCGTCGTGCAGGAGCCAGCTGTCGCACCGTCGTGCAGGAGCCAGCTGTCGCACCGTCGTGCAGGAGCCAGCTGTCGCACCGTACCAGCCGTTTGTTTGCTTAACTTAATGGAGCTGTGGCGAGACGGGAGAAGTTGATAGTGGTGGTGTGGTGGTGTGGTGGCATTGTGGTAGTGGTATGGTGGTGTAGGGTAGTGTGGTAGTGTGGTAGTGGTGTGGTGGTAGCGGCGATGCTGTGTAGTTGTGGTGGTAGGTGTTGGTATAAATTGCAGCGTCATCATCGCAGACACAGTATACGCTATACGCACTGACGGCCAAGAGATCCCCTACGCCTCATACGGGTATAAACGCCGATATCTCAGACTAGACAAAGAAAACTGAGTCACAACTGGTGCCTTACTCTCACAATCGGTTGTTTCATCATATAATAAACAAACAAAACATATGGTTAGAAATTATCGCTCTGATACCAAACCTGAGTCAAATAAACTTAATGAATTGTCCAAATTCTTCCTTTCTTCTTCTTCTTCTTCTTCTTCTTCTTCTTCTTCTTCTTCTTCTTCTTCTTCTCTTCTTCTTCTTCTTTACTTCTTCTTCTTCTTCTTCTTCTTCGTCTTCTTCTTCTTCTTCTTTTACTTCTTCTTCTTCTTCCTCTTCTTCTTCTTTTTCTTCTCCTCCTTCTTTTATTTCTTCTTCCTCTTCTTCTTCCTCTTCTTCTTCTTCTTCTTCCTCTTCTGCGATATCTCAACACCACTTCACTCAATGAAGCTGGTTCCCTCGCAAATCACCGCCTACTACCAAGGAGACGTGCATCTTTCTGCCGCTTCCACACAATTGGACATTTGTGGATGAAGTCTAAGTGAGATATGAGTGGGTGGTCAGACGGGGAAGCAATCCTATGACCTGGTGAGCGGGGGGGTCAGATGGGGAAGCAAGGCTATGTATGACCTTGTGAGCGGGTGTGTGTGTGTGTGTGTGTGTGTGTGTGTGTGTGTGTGTGTGTGTGTCCGGATTCACATCAACACACATGTGTTCCATATCGCACATAAGCATCAAAACATCAACGTATGAGTCCATTTGAAGTGCATTCAATCAATTTCCTTAAGATTCGATTGTACCGCATGTGATTAGGAGGAAAATGGGTTCAACTGCTGAAGTTCGAGAGAGAGAGAGAGAGAGAGAGAGAGAGAGAGAGAGAGAGAGAGAGAGAGAGAGAGAGAGAGAGAGAGAGAGAGAGAGAGAGAATATATGGACTGCACACCCAAGAAGAGAAGAAAAGACGCCAGGAGAACTTTCACAAAAGAAGGTGGAATGAAATAAGACGAATTCTCAAGACACAAAAGAAAACGTAAATACGAAAGCCATTCAGAAGATGGAGTTAGAGCGAATGAGAAGACCAGCGTCGCTCACAGACGTCCATATTTCTACCCCCCCCCCCCCCCCTTGTGGGATCCTAGCCTTGCCTCCGCCGCCATCATCCTCTCATCCTAGCCAGTACCAGGACGACCCAGCATTGTCATCGTGGCTAGGATGGACCGTTACTCTCCTTAACCATTCAATTATTGCTAGGATGGACCAAGACCTTTAGCTATGGTTGTGTGTGTGTGTGTGTGTGTGTGTGTGTGTGTGTGTGTGTGTGTGTGTGTGTGTGTGTGTGTGTGTGTCCTGGTAGGATGCGATAGGACCACCCTTGTCTAACCTGCTAGGATGCACCAGGACTCCTGGCTAGGGCTGGTGGCGGTTATTATAAGTCTTGAGAATAAAACTCGAAGGTTTTCCTTCGACAGTTAACCAGCCATGGGAACTGGGTCAAGGTGAACCCCCCCCCCTCTTCCCCATCGTGGATCAAAGTGACCCACCTCCCAACCCAATGTGGATCAAGGTGACCTTTTCCACACATCGTAGGTCAAGATGACCTACTTCCCCACCCATCGCGGGTCAAAGTGACCTTCCCCACCCATCGTGGGTCATGGTGACCCCCACGTCTTGAGATCTGACACAGAGCTCCTTCTCCCAAGTTGATCCAGCTCACACGAGTCTGGCTGTCGAAGATACACACAGGCACAGCTCGTGACCTGAGCATGAATATAACACAGAATATTTCCCTTTTGATGTGAAGGTGACATATTCGAAGCACAGAGCTCACTATCCCTGTACAAGACGCTTGGCAAGTGTAACACCATCTTCAGTAAAAGTGACAACTTCTTTCACTCTCAGTGGACCATGATCACCTTCGGTTAAATGCACTGTTATCTCTTTGACCTCACCTTGATGACGTCAGATTCATCATGTTCACTTTTAAGTTCATCAGGATCATCGTAAGTGCACCTTGTTTCACTCTATGGACGCCATGTTCGCTGTGCTAACTTTTATAACCTGCCGGGGTCACTTTCACATGACGGTGCTCACTTTTATGCCAATAGGTTCACTCAATCCACCATTTTCATTAAGAGAACCATTTTCTCTTTTCGAATACACACAACCCACCCCTTAACAGCAATAACCCCACTTTAGATGCTGCCTATTCACTTCAATCCCACTATGGTGGCATTAAATCCACCATGTTCACTTTAAGTGTACCAATTTTACTGCAAGTGCACTATGTTCACTTTAAGCACACTGTGTTCACTTTAAGTGCACAATGTTCACCTTAAGTGTACCAATTTCAATTTAAGTGCACTACGTTCACTTTAAGCACACTGTGTTCACTTTAAGTGCACAGTATTCACTTTAAGTACACTTGCATTCACATTCAAGTGTACCGTCTTCACTTTAAGTGTACTACGTTCGCTTAAAGTGCACCATGTTCATTCAAAGTACACAAAATTGACTTTAGTCATGCTAAAGAAACTATGTTTATGCGAGCTCTTTGTATCCGAAGTAGTTATAAGGAGTAAGAGGAGGAGGAGGAGTAGAAAGAAGGAGGAACAAAAGAAAGAGGAAGAAGAGTGAAGGGAGGAGCAGGAGAAGGAGGAAGAAGAAGAGGAAAGAAGGAAGAGGAAAGAATGAACAAGGAAGAAGGAAGGGGAAGAAGGAAGAAGGAAACGGGAGGAACAGCAAAATCTACAAGAGATGGAAGCACACTAGGAAGAGTATATATATATATATATATATATATATATATATATATATATATATATATATATATATATATATATATATATATATATATAAAACCTCAACTTAAAAAAATACATTAAAAGTTACACAGCCGCCAGGTGGAGCTGCAGGTCCCCCTTGAGGTGTGACCCTCTCATCACACACACACACACACACACACACACAGGCCTATTATGTGCAAATTTGGAAAAGTGTGTGTGCGTGTGTGTGTGTGTATGTGTGTGAAGGGAGGGGGGTGGAGGGAGTGGTTGCTTAGGGGGGGGGGGGGAGTGCAGTGTGAAGGTGGCCCTTAAATGAAATATCTCTTGAAAAATACCTTGGAACACATTGCGCTGGGAGAGAGAGAGAGAGAGAGAGAGAGAGAGAGAGAGAGAGAGAGAGAGAGAGAGAGAGAGAGAGAGAGAGAGAGAGAGAGAGAGAGAGAGAGCACCTATATTCAACTCGAATATTTGTTTTTCCACCCGAGATCCTTCGCGTGGAAGATAATGTAAGTAACTGGTGTAGAGCGAGTGAGAGAAAAAAGAAAACTTCATAAAAAATATATATATTTATCAAACAAGCAAGTCTATCAGCTGTTGTAGGATTCAAGTAGTTCACGAATCTCTCTCTCTCTCTCTCTCTCTCTCTCTCTCTCTCTCTCTCTCTCTCTCTCTCTCTCTCTCTCTCTCTCTCTCTCTCTCTCTCTCTGGTTACTATTCTGGGGCTAATAAGCTATCTGATATTCTCAGACAGTTGGGGGTTTGAGGGTGGGGGAACGAACGAATTAAGAGCATTTAATATTGCATGAGCCATTTAAACACAGGTCCACAAATTCAGGTGAGGCAGATTGGACCCGACGGCCACACCAGGTTAGAGAACACCACACACACACACACACACACACACACACACACACACACACACACACAGAGCTAAGCTAAGCAAGAGATCTTGCATTCACTTCTATATCCAAAAAAAGAATTCAGTCAGGGAAATAGATCCTCTTCGAGGTTAGAAATTAAGGATAAATGATCTGGAACTGAAAAATTCATCATGATACTGAAGAAATGAGACATCAGATAAGGGATCAAGATTAGCATCAGGTGAGAGGGAATCATGGAATCGAAGAATAGAGTCAAAAGTATACAAACACAGGTTCACATCTTCGGATGGGATTCCAGTGCAATATGTGCAAGGGAAAGAATTTGTGACGAAGTTAAGATAAAAAGGATCAGAGGGGTCACGTCTGGATGGCCTAGAGGCCTCTATAAAATACCCGTGATATAGAATATAGTCTTTGTACTCCCGTGGTGTATAGCGGTTAGCGTTCCCGACCGTGACGCAAGGTATACATAATTAAGTAAAAGGGAAAGAAATAATGACAAACAGACAAACCCTTTTCTTCATTCCCTCCACTTCAGACGTACATCCTCGTAGTCAACCTCTCCTCACTCATCCTCTCCATATGTCCAAACCGTTTCAGCTCACCCTCCTCACCTCCCTCACACACACACACACACACTAGTCTGTGACCTTTACAGTTGATGATCTGGCCTCTGACCTGCACCCAACTGTCGTACCTTCATGCGCTGGCATGCTGAAGGTTCGTACCGTCGTGCTGAAGGATTCGTACCGTCGTGCTCAAGATGTTACGGTGTCGTGCGTTTCGTTCGTGTCGGCGCGAACGAACCACACGAACTCATATCGCATGAGAAGGGGTGGGGTGCTGGCGGTGGTGGAAGGAATACTGATACGAATCGCTATGTAATTCTCTTTTTTTTCTTCACCATCCGTTGATATTTGTGTTCCACAACTTACAACACGTGAAGACAACACAAGCAGGAGGAAGAAAATGCGAAAATGTCATTAGGAAATTACTTCACGTTGGAGGTGAAATACAAGAAAAAAACAACTTTCTAAACACGGTGACTGCTCCTGTGGAACAGAATATTAAGGAAGGACTGTCAGGGCTGTTGACGTCAGCTTGTCAGACACCACCTGTGTGGAACAGCTCCAGAACCCACGTCTCCTCCTCCTCCTCCTCCTCCCTTAGAGCTCCCTACTCACGGCTCTTTGACTCTTCCTCTTGCCCTTGAGTCGTCCTTGGGGCTCTGTGGCCCCTCTGCCTCCCCCCTAGAGCCCTTCACAAGGCTCTGTGGCTCATCCTTATGGTCTTGCCTTTGGTCGTTAGAGCCTCGCCCTTTCATGATCACATTTCCCTATTGACTTCCCGCCTGACTCTCACACGACTGATAACATCTGAGACTCCCTCCATCCATATCTAAGACTCTCCTGGAGTCACACCAACGAAGACTAGGACCATCAGCTGTTAAGACTACCCAAGCCTATGGCTTCTCAGAACCAGGATCCTCCAAGAACAGAAACCAATTCGAGGCTGGAACCATCTAACACAAGGATCATCTGTGCTTATCGAAGACCTAGAGTTTACTGAAGGGTTAAGACCATCCAGTACTTAGACCATCAAGTAAGTACCAGAACCTACCAGACTACAAGTATCTGAGATCTATTAACAGCATGACCATGTAAGACTAGGACAAGGGCAGTACAAGGGGGTGTTAAAGAGAGTGGTAATACTTGGTACTGATTCCAACCAAGACTTGGACCATCCGATGCTAAGAATAGGACCCCAAACTAAGTCTCCAGACGAAGACCATTGAAGACCAACTGATATACGGACCATCCCACGGAAGCATTAGAGGCTGGGACCCACCAACACAATCCATAAGGAAAGGTATATGAAGACACAGTGACCAACAGACCAGCACATCCTTCCGTCTTACACATGCACTGTTGAAGGTTCTCTGCCTTTGACCTTGAGCATCCACAGTCCTCGACGGCGTATGGAGCAATCTGCCAAATGTCACTTACTCCCTTTGTCACAAAGACTTGAATGTAATTAACGACCAAATTTACGTTTGGGTAAGAAGAAAGTCATATTATTTCTCGATTTTTGTCATGTCCAGCGTTGCCACATGTGATGAGTCAGTGAAAATATGATCTCACGCTTAAATGCGTTTTCGTTTGATGTCATAAATTCCTGTAGAATGTATATGGAATTTGATTGTGTGTGTGTGTGTGTGTGTGTGTGTGTGTGTGTGTGTGTGTGTGTGTGTGTGTGTGTGTGTTCCTTAAACCTCGGCCCCCTACAGGAAACCGTGAACAGAAGAGGGACACAGGGTCTCCTCCCCCTGCCTGCTGGAGGAGCAGGGCGCCCTTCAGCTGCAGATTACCTGCCGCTACACATCTTACCACCTTAAGAAAAGACCCCCCCCCCTCAACCCTCACCCCACCTCCCTCCTCCTCCTCCTCCTCCTCCCCCCCCCCCCCCCCCCCCCCCCCCCCCCCCCCCCCCAACTCACTCACATTACGACAATCCCCTGAACGCAAGGCGACGCCCTGGACGGATACCCGGCTTAAAATTCATAACTCAATTACCGGCATTTTCTCCGCTCTGCTAACTCCGGGTTGTGGGCTGGGGAGAGAGAGAGAGAGAGAGAGAGAGAGAGAGAGAGAGAGAGAGAGAGAGAGAGAGAGAGAGAGAGAGAGAGAGAAGACGACGTGAAGAGCGAGGAGGGTGAGTCTTTGGTGAAAGAAAGTGAGGTAGAAAATGAGGAAAGTGAAGAGGGGGGTATATGTGTTATGAGGATATGATAAAAAGAAGATAGTGATAACAGGAGAGAGATAAGATATAAGATAAAGTATAGATACGGTGGAGATGTAGATAAGGGGAGAGACAAGAGTTAAGATAAACATGCATAGATACGATAAAGACTGAGATAACAAGTGGGGGGGGGGGGAGACGAGATGAAGATAAGATAAACGTAGATACGGTGAAGAGAGAAAGATACGATAACAAGGAAGACATGAGATTAAATATTAGGCAAAAACAGATAGGGCGAAGATAAGGCATGATAACATAGAGAGGTAAGAGTAAAGAATTAGATAAACGATTGTGAGGGCAGGATAAGTTGATAAAGAGAGCAGAGAATAAACGAATAAATGACGTGATAACAATGCAGATGTGAGGTTAAAGGAGAGAGGCTGAACGGGCGAGGGTCATCTGTCCCGGACGCTACCTCGCTCACGCGGGAAATAGCGAGAGAAAGAGGGAGAGAGAGAGAGAAAAAAAGATTGAGAATCCATAATGTAAGAATAGTAAGGCTAAACACGTATGTGGAAAATCAATATGAAGAATGGCGACGTGTAAAGGAAAGGCTATGGACAGGAATAATTGAAGGAAGTGGAATGGGAAGAACTGAGAGAAGAGGGGAAAGAAACATGTGAAAAATGGGTAAAAGACAGGGGATGAAATTGGGGGAGATATTATGAGTAAAATAAGGGAAAACATAGGGCCGAAAATAGGGGAAGATATTGAGGAAAATATGGATTAAACAGGAATGAAATAGAGGGGGAAGAATAGGGGAAGATATGGAGGAAAATATAGGTAAAAGAGGGATGAAATACAGAGGAAAAAATAGGTGGTTTAAGAATGGGCTTGTGAAGCGCGGTGTGGCCTCGGGTGAGGAGGAGGGAGGGAGGGAGGAAGTGGGAGGACAGTAACGAGGAGAGTCGGGAGTGGTGGGAGGGAGATGAGGGGAGAGGGGGAGGTAGAGAGGTGATGAGGATGGAGGGGTGTGGCATGACGTTGTGATGAGGAGAGAGAGAGAGAGAGAGAGAGAGAGAGAGAGAGAGAGAGAGAGAGAGAGAGAGAGAGAGAGAGAGAGAGAGAGAGGTCGTTCACACCATTTAGCCTCTATGATTTCACGAAAAAAAAGAGAGAAAAAAAAAAAAAATATATATATATATATATATATATATATATATATATATATATATATATATATATATATATATATATATATATATATATATATATATATATATATATACACATAAGATCTATTCTTCATCTGTATTCATTATACATCTTGTCTTACCCTTGCCCTCCCACCTGCATGTGTGCGCAGCATCACAAACGCATAGGATTCCCCTCGTCTGTGCGTCCGCCTGACCGTACATCGTTGCGTCAGTTGTCGGGAGTCAAATCCTGACTTAGTAAAGATGCATTTGACCTGACCCTTACGGGTCAGGTCAAATGCATCAAGGTCTATAGATTTTAGAACAGTTTCCCAGCATGTAAACCGAGAAATTCAGGACACTGACTACACATGACACTAATTCTAGTTTAGATCTGGCCTGAGTTAAACTATTTATAGTAATGGTTTTGAACTCGAAGCTTAATCTGGTTAACGATCGTGTACGTAACCCGTCCTATGATGAGTGTAATGTCCTGTCGTGGACAATCACTTGTTTACCAAATGGCATCCTAGTTACGTCTCGTTGTTGTATATCAACCGACTTATATCAATTTCTTGTATCTCCCCTGATGATGTGATTATGACACGAGAGTGCGCTTGGGAACTTATCGTGCTCCATTTTCCCCGTGGACTCATAGGAATATATATATATATATATATGGAACCATGGAAGCGGAAGTGGATCATAGGGTGGGGGAGGGTGCGAAAATTCTGGGAGCCTTGAAGAATGTGTGGAAGTCGAGAACATTATCTCGGAAAGCAAAAATGGGTATGTTTGAAGGAATAGTGGTTCCAACAATGTTGTATGGTTGCGAGGCGTGGGCTATGGATAGAGTTGTGCGCAGGAGGATGGATGTGCTGGAAATGAGATGTTTGAGGACAATGTGTGGTGTGAGGTGGTTTGATCGAGTAAGTAACGTAAGGGTAAGAGAGATGTGTGGAAATAAAAAGAGCGTGGTTGAGAGAGCAGAAGAGGGTGTTTTGAAATGGTTTGGGCACATGGAGAGAATGAGTGAGGAAAGATTGACCAAGAGGATATATGTGTCGGAGGTGGAGGGAACGAGGAGAAGTGGGAGACCAAATTGGAGGTGGAAAGATGGAATGGAAAAGATTTTGTGTGATCGGGGCCTGAACATGCAGGAGGGTGAAAGGAGGGCAAGGGATAGAGTGAATTGGATCGATGTGGTATACCGGGGTTGACGTGCTGTCAGTGGATTGAATCAGGGCATATATATATATATATATATATATATATATATATATATATATATATATATATATATATATATATATATATATATATATATATATATATATATATATATATATATATATATCCATCATCTTGTCCTCCCCAGTCATAACTATATTCTGTAAACTACTGGTGACGTAAGCGGGACGCATCCCTCTCATTTATTTCTTAATTACTTCGATCACTCGCGAGTGTTTAAGGTCGTCGGTAAGGACATCACTGTAAACCGAAGGCAAGAAAAAGGAAACAAAACAAAAGAAAAAGAAAATGAAATTTTGGTCCATTGAAGTTGTTGTTTGTAGGAAAAGAAAACGAGATGCCTGATATTTTTTTCTTCCTTCAGAGTCAATGCCCCTCTCTCTCTCTCTCTCTCTCTCTCTCTCAAGTAAACACCCATAAACCGAACTAATTACTGGAAAAGTATAACAGATCATGATCATTTGCATCATAAAACGCTTCTTGATGTTAAAGAAACTTACAAAAAATATAGAATTTTCGTTTTTCTACTCGTCATTCCTTTCATGAAATTTATGTCCTTTTTTTGGCTACATCATCTACGTGTTTATCTTTGTCTCATCATTAAGGATGATCCATCTGTCGTGTGGCTGTGTGTGTGTGTGTGTGTGTGTGTGTGTGTGTGTGTGTGTGTGTGTGTGTGTGTGTGGATTATACCACATGTGGATGACTTCGTCCATTTTGGATCGCCCACCTCAGTTGGGTCAACACGCTTTGACCTTTGTCCAAAAGAGGTCACACACCTATCTCAGCCCCCCCCCCCCGTAACCTCAGACAAGACCCCTGACCCCCTCCCCCCACCCCCTCTGTGTCATCTAAGGTCAACTGGACTGGATTCAAGAGGCCGGTTGAATGGCATTTACATAGACCATCCAGAAACGATTTCATTCTTCAAGCCGGACCTTCCACCTCTACACTCTACTCTCTCTCTCTCTCTCTCTCTCTCTCTCTCTCTCTCTCTCTCTCTCTCTCTCTCTCTCTCTCTCCCCTACCGTCGTTCTACTGACAGACGTACAGCCTCTCTCTCTCTCTCTCTCTCTCTCTCTCTCTCTCTCTCTCTCTCTCTCTCTCTCTCTCTCCCCTACCGTCGTTCTACTGACAGACGTACAGCCTCTCTCTCTCTCTCTCTCTCTCTCTCTCTCTCTCTCTCTCTCTCTCTCTCTCTCCTCTACCGTCGTCCTACTGACAGACGTACAGCCTGGCGCGCAGCCGATAACGGCAACTCTTTAACCATGGCTTCAGGATATCAATAAGTGACGTCTCGAAGCCTCGATATCTGTTGGGTGGTTCCTTCTCGCTCATCCCCAGCTGTCAGAACCCAACCGACCAGTTTTACTTATGAGGGGATGATTGATGAGGGATGGGAGGAGACATGGAAAGGAAATGTGAGAGGTTGGGAGGACGGGGGTGGAAAGGAGGGTATTATCATGGACCTAAACGTGAGATTAACGGAAGAGACGGTGTGGATGTGGGAAGGGTGCGGGTGGAAGAGAGTGGCACAGAATGGTGGAATGAAGATATCAAATTGGAAAAAGGCACATCATGGTGGAATGAAGATATCAGATTGGAGTGTGGCACAGCATGGTGGAAGGAAGACATCAAATTAGCGACCCGGGGAGAAAAAAGAAAAAAAAAAGACGAACATCGCGATGCATCGGGCAATATCGCAAGGCATGCGTCAGTGTGAAGTGTTTCAAAAGACTGCGACCGAAGCTTTACCTTGTGACGAAATATGATACGTGACGTGTTATTAGAAACAGTGAAAACAGTGTAAAAGAAGATTGTGTGATTCCGTTGTATCTGCAGCGTCCTTAGAAAAGGGGGATATCTTAGGCAAGGAGAAAAGATAGTGAAGTAGCGAGAGAGAAAATAATGAGGAAGCGAGGGAGAATATCATGAACTAGTAAGAGAAAACACGATAAGCAGAGAGGGAGAATGTAGAGAAATAGCGAGGGAGAACATATTGAAGTAACAAGGACGTATCAAGAAGAGGAAGAAGATAAAAAGAATAATGAAGACATTTATAGCAGATAGTTAATAGACATAAAATAGGGCAGAAGAGAGATAGAATATTCCGAAAATATTAAAGTCCCAAGAAGCAGAGGATATCAGAATATTCTTACCTCGTATGGAATTAGGGAGAACAGATGATACAAAGAAAAAGATAAACAAATGCAAACATAGGCGACTGCAAACATCAATAGACTACAGAATCTTCGGAGTTGTTTGTGATAGACGGAGATCAGAACACAGGAGTTCTTCAGTGTCGAGGGAGTTCAAGAACAAGTAGATAATTAGGGGGAAAAGCCTGCAAAAAAAATTTTCTTATTACGTCACTTGTGGCTTTCAGTTGGTAAGGCCGTTGTCTGGTTTCATATTAAACGTGGCTATGGCGTTGCTTTCAGTTTTCTTTTTTATTTGTAAATCATACCACAAATCAACATTCCTGTTGAAGGTTCTTTGTTTCACTCCAAGTGAGGCGCCTTGTCATATTTTTTATCTTTTTCGTTCTTTACGTCGAAGGTTCCAGTCACGGACTAAAGTCCACATCAAGGCCGGGTCTTACTTGAAATATCGAGAGGATTACGAAAGGGAAAAGGAAGAGAAAAGGGAAAATATTTACGAATTTTGGAGAAAGTGAAAAACCTGTCTTTTGAAATATGTCAGGTCATAATTATTGGGAAAGACATGAGAAGGTAGAGTTCCAAAGCTTCGACGCATACGGAAAGAAACAGTTATCAAAACGGCCTACCCTTGAGTTGCCGACGGCCACACAGTAATCATGTGACGCAGCAGCTTGCCGAATATTACGTGGTCTAGCTAGTGGTGGGGGCACACAAGAAGCCAGCTCTCGGGAGAAAAAGTGAACTAACACTACAACACAGGGCAAGTAGGCCAAGTCTTAAGTTAGCCTGGGAGAGTTTATAAGTCGGATTGCTTCGACTTTATTCACTCAAGTTAGGATGCAGAGCTAGAACCACCCCATATGTGAGAGCTGTACTCCATACAAGGACGGATCAATCCTTTGTATAAACGGTGCAACTGTTAGGAAGAAAAGAAATTTCGACACCTAAAGAGGACACCCAATTTCTTAGAGGTAGACGTTACAGTGATACGCAATATGTTCACTGAGTCAGGAGGTGGAATCATAAAACTGATAGAGAGGAAAGTTGTAGGGAATTATCGGGAGAGAGATGGGTAGAAACGGTTTTGCAGGCATAAAGTTAAATAGGTTTCCTCTACTGAGATTTCCTGTCCTAGTCTGAATTCATCAAGGCAAGTGTGTCAAGACGAGATGCAGATCGAGTGAGAGGAGCAGACTTGAAGGATGTGGAGGAGTGAATTGTTGAATCGTCAGCGTATGACTGCATTTGGTTGTTTGTGGAAGAGATGAAATCATTGATAAAAAGGTGAAAAAGTGTAGAAGACAGGACAAAACCTTGAAGGACACCGCTGTCGATGTGAAACAACCACGGAGATAGTATCGGCTAGTGAGGAAGATGGATATGAAGGAGCAAAGTGAGGAAGCTGGATATGAGGGACCAAAGTGAGGAAGCTGGATATGAGGGACCAAAGTGAGGAAGCTGGATATGAGGGAGCAGAGTGAGAGACGGTAGCCAAAAGGGAGGAGCTTAGAGATGAGACCTCGATGCCAAACCCTGTCAAAGGCTTTGGTCTACGTCCGCCACTAATGTGAAATGAAACTATTCCGGTCATAAATTGCTGTTTATACTCAGTGTTTAAGTTTGATCATGATGAGTACCTGTATCAGATCACCTCCTAACCTTCTCTTTTCAAGGTAAATATATTAAGGCCGTCTTGATGGGTTGTTATAGCTTATTTTTGTCAGAAATATTTTTTTTTCGTTTACATAAGACGACATATTCAAGGCTGAAACCCACCAGTAAATATCAGAGTGAGTATACTTTTTTGTCTTATACCTAAATGCTATTGTGTTGCCTATGAAGCGTAAATTTTCGCTTTTGTTCTCCTGATTCCTAGTACCTTTTTTTCCTACTGAACTTTCGAACGGTCTACATCAGTTTCTGTTGTACCTTAACTCCCCAGTAAGTGGCCTCTGTTGATTTGGATAAGTTACAATACAGCCCATCATCAGTGTCATTGATCATCAGAAAGATAATTGGTCCAAGACTGATCCCTGTGGCACACCACTTGTCACGTCTAACCATTCCGTGGCTTGACTGTTAACCACTACACTTTGTTTATGGCCAGTCGACTTATCACTGACTCATAGCAACCTCTGCGATTAGTTTTTCATTAGAAACTTTTTCGAATGATTTCTGAAAATTTGAATGGATGATGATGTACGCTTAAATTCCGATATAGTTTTTGACCGTAGATTAAAGACGATCAAATAGGTTGCGTCAAAAATTATCGTCTGTCAATTGTAATCCTTTGAGTGATGGACAGCATTTTCTCAAACGACGTCTTTCATGTCTGCCGTGACATTCTAATTCTAAAGTCAAACTTTCCCCTCGATGAAATGACTTATTGTGAAAGCAGGAAATGCTTAACCATCTCATCTTCATCTTCTTTCACTGCTTTTGGATGGAAGTTATGGTAGGTGCCTTATCAATACTACATATAAATATTTTTTCGTACATATTCGCCATTTCCCACGTAAGTGAGGTAGCTTTAAGAACAGAGGACTGAGCCTCACAGGAAATGTCTTATATATGTAAATGAAATGACCTTGACTAGGGCAATTAGTTGCTCGTACCGTCTCATCTACTACTAAAAATGATTACGTCATAACTCACTCGCTTTCAACGAAACTAAAAAGTTCGCTTGGGTCTCTCTCGCTATTGCCAGCATCATACAGCTCATACAGACGTTTCCTTTGATGCATATGTTACTCACTTTTCTACTTAATACTTGCGTGATATATACTATCATGTATTCTCTCTCTCTCTCTCTCTCTCTCTCTCTCTCTCTCTCTCTCTCTCTCTCTCTCTCTCTCTCTCTCTCTGGGTTTCCCAGGAGCAAATTTCCTGAGCAAAATACATGAAAGAGAATATCTGAGTGTGAAAAAGGCAATGAAGTGGGTAAGGGAGATGACTTATGGTAATGTGTGCCAAGGATCTGGGCTGTGTGTGTGTGTGTGTGTGTGTGTGTGTGTGTGTGTGTGTGTGTGTGTGTGTGTGTGAGAGAGCAGCGAGGGTTTAGACCCTGCTGGCGACACAGGCGGAGAGAGAGGGTGGCTGGGGAACTATGTGGATGTTGAGGGTTTATTGTCTGCAGAAGGTATTGTCTGTGGTCCTGGATCGAGTCGACTAAGAAAAGTGTGCTGGACACTGTACAGGGTGAGTGGGATGGGATATATATATATATACGAACAGGAAGCTGGGTACAGATGCTAACGACAAGCGTCGCACAGACGCGTCTGTGGGAATGATGTTGTGGTCGTGGTGGGGTGGAAAGTAGTTCCGAACGTTGAGGTGAATGTCTTTGGGTCATTGTCATTAGGAGAGAGAGAGAGAGAGAGAGAGAGAGAGAGAGAGAGAGAGAGAGAGAGAGAGAGAGAGAAGGCAAGTTGCTGGTTCTCTTGGGCAAGTACGTGAGATTATGAACGGCCACGTGAGGCAAAGTGTGATGGAAGGTAGGCTTGGATTATCCTACTGAGGTTGGTGGGTGGTGGAGTCTGGGATGGAGGTGGGTGGTGGGAGGAGAGGAGGGGGAAAGCTTAGCTGATCCTATTGTGGTGTGTGTGTGTGGCGGAGTGTGAGGGAGGGGATGGGGAGGGAGGTAGAAAAGCTTAGCTAATCATACTGTGGCGTATCGCAGGGGGATGATGCGAACCTTACTGAAGAGGAAAAGGAAAAGATAATAATCCATGAAATGTGGAACAGAACAATTTATCAAAACAATTTATTGATAAACCTCTCCTGGGAGGGGGAGATAAAAGGACAGGTAGTATGTAGGGGAGAGAGAGAGAGAGAGAGAGAGAGAGAGAGAGAGAGAGAGAGAGAGAGAGAGAGAGAGAGAGAGAGAGAGAGAGAGAATGTGGAGGTATATAGGGAGTATGTGGATAAGACAAACACCGTCTCTCTGCTTGTACATTTCCCCTTCATAGTAGAAAAGTATATGTGTATGTCCATATGGTTTATGTATGAATACTTAGTTAAGTTTATGTCCATAGGGTTATTCATAAATGTATATAATATGTGCATGTCTATATACCTTATGTACACATGAATATGTTACATGTATGTCCACAGGGTTATATGTAAAGGTATACATTTTTTGTATGTCTACATAGTTTATGTATAAATGTATACATTATCTTTAAAGATGATATATGTGAAAAACAATTATCCTTGTAGACGAAACAAATGCTGATGAATTTTTTTGTAGAACTAGACACATGAACACAGCTCGCAAAGAGATCATGGTATATACCACAAAGAATTGTCTTAATTACTGATGATAAAGAGGATGATAAAGAAGTTTCAAATGTCGTTAAATGATGCAAAAATTGTTCATGATATGGGAGAGAAATTTGGACGATAAGCGAATCACTGTTGCCAATATTCCCACAATCCTTGGTTGGGACTTCATTGAAATAGACTTGTGTTGATTTTCTGTGATGATGAGGAAGAGTGTGTGTGTGGGACAGTTGTAGGATTAGTTGATCGAGTGCTGTATGTCTGAAAGATGTATCCTTGAGTTAAGAAGTCTTTTGACTTGCTATGTCGATATTTGTAGTGTTGAGGAGATGCTTGGTGTGCAAAACGCAGACGAGACAGTATAACTCGTACATGTATAGGGGTTCAGTTTCGGATGGGAGTGTACCTGAAGAAGAGTAGTTTTAGTTAGCGAGGCGCTCACTGAGTTATTAGAGTGTGAATGTGTCTTACCAGCGTTCTGTTTGTTAGGGGAAGGGGATCTGCGAGTATAGGTTGTTGAATATCGTGTCGAACTGGTGTAAGCTTTTTAATTCTACCTTGCGGGTTGATGAATGATTGCGGAGTGGTTTCGGTGGGAGGGGTGCAAAGCATGTTGAGATGGGATAGCTATAAAAGTATTGACATTTAGTTGTGTAGGTGTTAAATGTTTCTGGTTGTAAAACAAACGGTGATTGTCCTTGTTTTGAGTGGCTTGTAGTTTAGTTATATCTGCTTCTAAAAGCGTAAATAGGCCAGGCAGGTGAGGCGTAGTTTAGGATGGAGTGAACGAATTGTTTGAACTCATTTCCTCGTCCAAAGCTGATGATTAATAAGGGTCCTGAAGGTGTTTAGTTCGTTTACAGCTTTTGTGTTTACGTTTCTGGTGTTGGGAGTAAAGATGACATGCGTGTGTGTCGTATGAGATGATTAGTATGGTGACCGGGAGTGTTGACCACTCACGGTCATGGGAGGGTACAGATGGCTGGATCCACATCTGCTGAGGTTATGGAGGTGATGGTAGATTTCCGTGTGGCTGCAGACATTCCGTTTTGAGCGCGCCATGTATCACATTTGCGGAATTAATGCCACTGCATGTTTCATTTTCGCTTGTGTGGTGTTAGGGTACTGTTGTGGTAGAGCAGTAAGGTCACCTGCATGTGAAAGGACCTTCTCACTGTTGTTTGTGGTCAGGTCGTATAAGAATAGACGAAAGAGGGTTGGAAAAAGAACAGATTCCTGGAAGACACCACTGTGAGTCTAAGAACTTTGGAGATTGAAAATTAGAAGCTCTTCAAAGTGACCAAGACTTTGTGGTCAACTATAGAGTTGGTTCACCACTTTCTGTCGTATTGTGGAAGATGATGAAAGCCTCTCTTTAGTGTGAGAATATGTAGAGGTGATAGTGTCAAATTCTTTCTTGACGTTTTCTACTACTAGTACTGTGCGGGAAGGTGGTTGTGTCTTAAAACCGTCCAGGATATATTGTGTGAGGTTTGGGATCATTTTGGTGGTGGAGTGAGTGATTCTCAAGTCATATTGTGTAAATGAAAGTGCGATGTTTGCTTAATTCTGTTGCGGATCAGTTTTTCAAGGAGTTTGGATGGTGTACACACACACACACACACACACACACATATATATATATATATATATATATATATATATATATATATATATATATATATATATATATATATATATATATATATATATATGTGTGTGTGTATGTGTGTGTGTGTGTGTGTAAAATCCCTGTGAGTAGTAGTTCAAGTCACTGGCAATTCATAACAAAAGGTAGAGTAACTTACGATGAAATTGTTTGAAAAAGAACTAATTTCAAAAACATAAACAAAGAGTATAAGTACGCTTAATGACAGCAAATTACAAGCTAATTTGTTGACATGAACCTAAAATGCACCTGAGTATGTTCGAATACCTGGAATGGTGTAAGTAATTCCTTGTGGACTGAGACACATATAGAATGTCTACGGATATCAGCAATGACAGAGGTCTTTTAGCTATATTCCAATATGTCTCAGTTCGACCTCCGACAATTTTCATAAGAAGGAAACTGCAGATGAGTGAGGAACAGAAGGATGTGGCATGTAGAGAGAGAGAGAAAAAAAAAGGACAAAAGATGTTACCTAAACATACTGCACTAACTGAATCTAGGACAAAGACAAATAATTACACAAATCATTCTGTCCAGCGAAACTTAGACATGTAATGGACGATGAATTACTTGTATTCAATGACAACCAGCCAAGCTTAACGCCTGGAGGATTCATAAAAGTCTTGAACAATATTTACATACAAGGGGAAACTAAATGAAATCGAAAGAATTTGGTGATTTGAACTTACTGACGATAGCATTCATAAAGGTACATGTGAACTGGAGTGGATGATATCACAGGTGAATTTCTTGAGAAAGGAGGTGACTGTATTGTTGATTAGTTAGTTAGGATTTTCAGTGTACGTAATGAAGCATTTTGAGGTGCCCGAGGATTAGTGGAATGCATGTATAGTGCCGTTGCATAAAGACAATGGCGACAAAGGTGAGTGTTCATACTAAAGAGGTATAAGTTTGTTGAGTATTCCTGGAAATTTGAATGGTAGGGTATTGATTGAGAGGGTGAAGGCACAGAGAATCAGACTAAGGAGGAAACAATGAGGTTTCAGGATAGAGGATGTGTGGATCAGATGTCTGCTTTAAAGGATGTGTGCAAGAAATACTCAGAGAAGAGGATATATTGAAATGGTTTGGACATAAGGAGAGAATGAGTGAGGAGAGCTTAACAAAGAGGATATATGTGTCAGAAGTGGAGGGGAAAAAGAAAAGGAGGGAGTCAAAATGGAGATGGAAGGATAGACTGTAAAAGATTTGGAGTGATCGGGGCCAGAACATGTAGGAGGATGAAAGGCATGCACAGGATAGAGTGAACTGGAGCGATGTGGTATACAGGGGATAACGTACTGTCGGTGGACTGAACCAGGGCATGTAAAGAGTCCAGGAAAATCATAGAAAGGTCTGTAGGGGCTTGTTGTAGATAGGGGAGTGTCGTTTCTGTGCATTATACACGACAGCTTGAGTAGATGTGAGCAAATGAGGCCATTCTTCTTTTTCCTGGCGCTACCTCGTTAACGAGGGAAACGGTGAACAAGTATAAATATATATATATATATATATATATATATATATATATATATATATATATATATATATATATATATATATATATATATATATTAATGATAACTAATATCTGTTCGTGCCACGAGTAATTATCTGTGGAAAAGGTGGTAATTATTGCATTATTATCATTCGAAAAAACCTCTATGACTGCAGTCTCTTGAATCAAATCCCTCCTTTCTCTCTCTCTCTCTCTCTCTCTCTCTCTCTCTCTCTCTCTCTCTCTCTCTCTCTCTCTCTCTCTCATTTAAAAGCCCGAGCGAGAGATGCACAAGCCAGAAGGGGATGCGCGTCGTCTGTCTGGGTTCCCTTCCCCAATCACAGCCTTCCCCCCCCCCCCCTTGGGCCAGGTGGGCGGCGGCCACCGTCTTGGCAGGTGGACGGGGCAGCAGAAGGGAGTCTTAACGAGCTCACCGACGAGGTAATTGCCTCTAGAAGACCTGAATGTGACGGTGATGACAGCGGAGAACACTGGCGCTAATGATGGTCGACTGTGCATTCTGCACTGGCGGTGAAGAACACGAGGGAACCAATGGCTCACTCATGCGGTGAAGAACACTAGGGGCCAGTGGCTCACCCGTGTTCTGTACTGGTGCTGAAGAACACTGGGGCACTGCCTTACTCATGCGTTCTTTACTGGTGATGAAGAACACTGGGGCCATTGGCTCACTCATGTGTTCTTTACTGGTGATGAAGAACACTGGAGCCATTGGCTCACTCATGTGTTCTGTTCTTGCGACGAAGAACGTTGAAGCTAATGGTTCATCTCTGTGTTCTGTAACCGTAGTGAAGAACACTGGGGCCAGTGGCTGAACAGTGCTTTCTGTACTGGGTGGAACTCAATTTCAAGGGGGATGGGGGCGGGGGCGGCATTCTGTTATCCACTTGTACAATTCATTTCATCGTAAACTAGTAAAGGCATCTGTGAACATATCTCACACAACTTTCCCTTTTTTCTCTCTTATTTCTTAAACACATAAAGAATTTGTGGTAGAAGTAATACAAACTATTTCGAAAGTAGTTTAGGAAACTATTCGTTCCGACCGAAGACGCGAGGCTGGAGTGACACATATTAGAAAAGTCTCTGTAGTGTTTCTCATTTGCACCTGCGGGAGTTGGGGGTTGAATCCCCGATTTCAAGACGAACGGAAGCCCCTTTGCGACGTCTAGCAATGATCCACTCATGTGTCTATCTATAACTCCGTTTCCCAGAGAGAAGTAGGAGGAGGAGGAGGAGCAGGAGGAGGAGGTGTCAAAGTTCTGTTTAGTATTGATGTCCTAAAATTGGTTTTAAGATGAAGGTGAAATCAGTTCGTAGTTTCAACAAAGCTACGATTCACTCCTTCACTATATGTGATCAGAGAGATATTCAGATTTCGTTGTGTGTGTGTGTGTGTGTGTGTGTGTGTGTGTGTGTGTGTGTGTGTGTGTGTGTGTGTGTGTGTGTGTGTGTGTGTGTGTGTGTGTGTGTGTGTGTGTGTGTGTCTTATTTGTCGACGATTCTCGGCAAATGAGAAAGGAACGACCCGCGGCTTATCGTATAACGACTGTGTACCTTCGAACCCTTCGTTACGACGCGTACGACCCTGGAGTACGACAGGTAAGATCGTTCGGCATGATAATGACGACCTGGTCGTTGGTACGACCTTAAAGGGGTTAGGTCGGAGGAGACGCTCTCCCTCCCAAGACTTGGGTTCCGGGGTCGTGCGATACCTCGAGTCGTCGTACTACTGTCGTGCTACAGAGTCGTACCGACATCCTCTAGGAGGGGATGAGGATCGTAGTACTGTCGTACTACAAAAGTCGTGTAACGTCCATCTTAACCTCGTCCATTTGCGATAGATGAGGGTCACTACGAGACCCAGCGGTTACAACGACTTGAGGCAGGACGAAGCCTGACAGTGGTGAAGTCGAGCCCTGAATATTATACATCCTTCATGAAGATTATACACTCTCTACGCTGGTCATGAAGGTTATACACTCTCTACACTGGTCATGAAGGTTATACACTCTCTACACTGGTCATGAAGATTATACACTCTCTACGCTGGTCATGAAGGTTATACACTCTCTACACTGGTCATGAAGGTTATACACTCTCTACACTGGTCATGAAGGTTATACACTCTCTACACTGGTCATGAAGGTTATACACTAAGTGCTTCATCTTCCGCATATCACCAAACGGGTGTGGAACGCTCCAGCTGCCGCTATGTGACCGACCCCTTGACATACAAGATGAGCTAATTCTTTTCAAGTTCGATCACCCCTTGACTGTGCTGACTTAACAAGTCACAGACAGCGCCTTGTGGCCCTTGATTGTGCTGACTTAACAAGTCACAGACAGCGTCTTGTGCCCCTTGATTGTGCTGACTTAACAAGTCACAGACAGCGTCTTGTGCCCCTTGATTGTGCTGACTTAACAAGTCACAGACAGCGCCTTGTGGCCCCTTGATTGTGCTGACTTAACAAGTCACAGACAGCGCCTTGTGTTCTTCACATCAACCCTTTGAACAGCCCTACCACAGTCTGTCACGGGTCAGTGTCCAGCAGGTCTCCACCTTGACCTGACCTTCTTCCTCCATCGTCCCGGGGACAGAAGAAGGCCTCTGTGCTCCACCTTCTGGCCGATGTAGGATTCATTCATGGTAAAGGACGTAGTGTCACCATTCATGGTATGGACGTAGTGTCACCATTGTCTCACACTCGTCCAGGCAACAGATACTCGTTGGTCATGATAGATACATTTACTCACTATTGTGAACTAGTTCCACTACCAGACAACACTGCTACAACTGTCATGCTGGGATATAAGTACAACATGTTGGATCGCCATGGTGCACCACAGTCTGAGTTCTGATCACAGATAATGGAAGGAGAATGTAACAATAAACTTATGTAAGAATTATATGTGATGTATGACGTAAAGAAGACTAATATAGCCTCTCTCGTCACCCAGCGTTGAGTAGGTCAGCCGAGAGGTTGAATCGTAAGGTGTTCGAGTCTGTGTGACAGAGTGAAAATTGTTTTTAAGAATTCTCACATGGAGGAATGTCTCACACTGGCGTCAGTGACGTTCAGTGTAACTAATGACTTTCAAAATACTCTTTGTGATGGTGGTAACCCTGGTGTACGACGTGCCACCAATGCTTCGTAATCATTCTGCTATACGTGACACCCCATTTCCTGCGTTGTATGGGCATGACGAGAGATATTCGTATGATCTATTGATGTCTAAACTACAGGTAGTGTATGGTGATGATGATTATGTAGCACATTAGTTCTCGTGTACCCAACGTGGATATGATAAGTTCTCATGTACTCAGCGTGTACATTAACGAATTAAACAAAACATGGGCGAAGCGACACCACACCTCAGCGACACCACACCTCAGCGACACCACACCTCACACGAGAACACGCTACCTAGACCCTGACAGATCAAGAGAGAAGGTTACTTAGTAATGATCAAGAACTTTAATGCGGCAAGAGAGTTATAAGATCACCACAGTTCACAGGATCATTCAAAGGTCATAGAACATCAACTCAAACATCGAGAAACTCAAGACGTTTGAGGAGAACAGCTCACAACCTTGAGTTACTTAACTATGATGAGGTCAATGAGGACAATGAGCCTAGTGCAGGGACCTCTGCCCACAGTAGATACATTAACAACGACATCTTGGCATGATCAAGTAGCTAAAACATATTCATAGTTTACATCTAGACCCAAATGATTATCATAATGAACAGTCGCATCCATCACTCTACAGAATTCAACATGGCTATTTCTTACGTGTTGATGCCACCATTCTCTGGTTACCACACGGCCCCTACAAACGTCAGACAGACTTGGAACTTGGATTGAACCCCTTAAGGACGATACTTAATTTAGATGTTGAAACTATTACACTTCAGAGTGGAGGATTACTCCAAGTACAGGGGTTTCTTTGTAATCCCTCAGTGCCAGAGACACAATGCGATCTGTAACCTTAAAATATAGATCAGATAATTAAAAAAGAATTGGTTACTATAATGGGATATAAGTCATTTACCTTTAATCATTCATGGCTATATTACTCCTGTAATGTTTCCATTTGCAGAATTAGTTCACCTCACGCATCTAATTCAGGCCATATCAATTTACATTTCAATTGTCCAAGAGAAGATATATGAAATATGTCATGTCAAGCCTTCACCTTTATATGTGAATTATTCTTGTATGGAAGATGTAATTTCAGCTGGCAAACATTTCCTTTATAAGAATTATTCTAAAAATGGCATTACCTAGTTTAGATGATACACTGTTAAGAACTCTTCATATATGTTACCAGAACACTTAGTAGAATACATTTCCTTGTGCGTGGAGGATGATAAAGGACATTGCAACGCATAATTGTGAATTCATTTCGCTAGTATTGACCCTAACCCTTAGTGGAAGATTAGATGTTAATATGTATGAATATTTCCTGGATAGAATGTTAGATATCTGCCAGCGTGTAACTCCTACATGAAGAGGGAGGGAAGGAGACTGCAGGGAGGGAAGGAGACTGCAGGGAGGGGAGGAGACTGCAGGGAGGGAAGGAGACTGCAGGGAGGGAAGGAGACTGCAGGGAGGGAAGGAGACTACAAGGAGGGACGGAAACTAACACTTTCCTAATAATTCTTGCCATATCTAGGCTGGAAGTCTCGATGCAGTGGGAAGCCTTACATCTGAGACCCCCTGTGTTTATCATACAACATCCTTCATGAAGGTTATACACTCTCTACACTGGTCATGAAGGTTATACACTCTCTACACTGGTCATGAAGGTTATACACTCTCTACACTGGTCATGAAGGTCATACACTCTCTACACTGGTCATGAAGGTTATACACTCTCTACACTGGTCATGAAGGTTATACACTCTCTACACTGGTCATGAAGGTTATACACTCTCTACACTGGTCATGAAGGTTATACACTCTCTGCACTGGTCATGAAGGTCATACACTCTCTGCACTGGTCATGAAGGTCATACACTCCCTACACTGGTCATGAAGGTTATACACTCTCTGCACTGGTCATGAAGGTTATACACTCGCTACACTGGTCATGAAGGTTATACACTCTCTACACTGGTCATGAAGGTTATACACTCTCTACACTGGTCATGGAGAGTTAAGCGCTTCATTCTTCGCTTTTCAGCAGACTTGATGATTTTCTAAACAGAACGGGTGTGGAACGCTCCAGCTGCCGCTATGTGACCGACCCCTTGGCATACAAGATGAGCTAATTCTTCCCAAGTTCGATCACCCCTTGACTGTGCTGACTTAACAAGTCACAGACAGCGCCTTGTGTCCCTTGACTGTGCTGACTTAACAAGTCACAGACAGCGCCTTGTGTCCCTTGATTGTGCTGACTTAACAAGTCACAGACAGCGCCTTGTGTCCCTTGATTGTGCTGACTTAACAAGTCACAGACAGCGTCTTGTGCCCCTTGATTGTGCTGACTTAACAAGTCACAGACAGCGTCTTGTGCCCCTTGATTGTGCTGACTTAACAAGTCACAGACAGCGTCTTGTGTCCCTTGATTGTGCTGACTTAACAAGTCACAGACAGCGTCTTGTGCCCCTTGATTGTGCTGACTTAACAAGTCACAGACAGCGTCTTGTGTTCTTCACATCAACCCTTTGAACAGCCCTACCACAGGCTGTCACGGGTCAGTGTCCAGCAGGTCTCCACCTTGACCTGACCTTCCTCCTCCATCGTCCCGGGGACAGAAGAAGGCCTCTGTGCTCCACCTTCCGGCCGATGTAGGATTCATTCATGGTAAAGGAAGATTTTCCTTCATATCCTTCGACCACTATAGCCAATCACATGTGTCTTAGGGTATAAACTTAAACCAAATGATACCATTAGAAAATGTAATCAGTGCTTTCGCTGGATTACATTAATTCCGCGACAGTTGAGGAAAAATATTGTGATTATGTATGTATACATTTTCTTTTTCGCAGCCATGTTGTGGGTACTGCGTCGTGGTGCATAGAGTATGGGGGTACCTTGTCGTGTAGGTAGGGGGGGGAGGGAGGGGAGGGGGAAGGGGAGGGGGGAGGGCGCTGACAACATCTGCTCAAACATTCTGGACGAGACGTCAGCTTTCCAACAGCTTTACCAACATGACTGTCAAGTTGGCTCTGCCAACGAAGCAACTTTGTCTTGAAATAGTTATCAGACTATGATCTGGAGAATGTATTCAAAACAAGAGTAAGAAAAAAACGATTAAGACTTATCATCATCTTTGGCATGTGTGTGTGTGTGTGTGTGTGTGTGTGTGTGTGTGTGTGTGCGCCCAAAAGTTCCTTTCAATGAAGATTTTGATTCACAGGAAAGAAAGGTTAACCTGACGGATGGTATCAGCGTCGTTAACCAATCACAGGGACTTATCGCCGCTTGATGACGCCAGACAATGTCGTGAGAGAAAGAGAGAAGAGAAAGAATGTCAGTAATGAGTCGAGGGAGCGGTGCTGATAACGGAGGCGGTTACCACATAATGATACTCGTGACTCAGTCAAGAAAGAAAACAGACACACACACACACACACACACACACACACACACACACACACACACATGCATCAGGGCTCTGGTCTCTTCAAGTTAGGGGTCACATAGAACTGCTGGAGAAGGTCCAAAGGAATGCAACAAGAACCTGTACCAGACCTGAGTGCAAGAGGGAGTTGCGGGTAGGAAGGGAGGGTTTCGATCCGCCCACACTGGTACAGAGAAGCGCTAAGGAAGAGGCGATAATTATGTCTAAATTTTCCCAAGGGGCCGAGACGAAGTTGATATAAAACACAGTCCTTTGATGGCAGGAGAGAGAGAGAGAGAGAGAGAGAGAGAGAGAGAGAGAGAGAGAGAGAGAGAGAGAGAGAGAGAGAGAGAGAGAGAGAGGCAAATGGACAGTAATGGAATGCAGGGACGTGAGGAAGTGTACAGAGGAAAGTGAGGAGGCATCAGTTGTGGGTGTGAGGGAAAGTGAGCCAGGAAGGTGAGAGCGAAGGTGAGCCATGAAGGTGTGATGGAAGGTGACCCAGGAAGGTGACCCAGGAAGGTGACCCAGGAAGCAGCAATACTAATCAGTGATGGACAATTCAGACACCTGTATGATGAGAACACAAGGGGTACGAGGAGGGACTCCTTCAGTGCTAACCTCTTCCCCAGTGAATACTGGGTAGTAAAACAGACACACACACACACACACACACACACACACACACACGCACACACACATACACACACACGTCTGTTGTGATTTTGTGCATATATATATATATATATATATATATATATATATATATATATATATATATATATATATATATATATATATATATACTGCTGACTGACCTTCACGTACAACTGCTCACCTTCCTCTCTTCCTACTCGCACAACGCATTACAGTTTTAACGAAAACATTTCACTGCCTCTAATAGCTTTCCTTCCACACGATATATTCGTAAGAACTTCCACAAGGCATCAATATCATCCCAGACCCATGAATGCCATATGCAAATCCTTCTGTTGCTCTAAGTACTTCTCACACACACACACATTCTTTAAAGCAAACACCTGATCCACACATCCTCTACCAGTCCTGAAACCTCATCGTTCCTCCCCAGTCTGATGTTCTGTACATGCCTTCACCCTCTCAACTACCACCTTCCCATACAACTTGCTAGGTACATTCAACAAACACATGCCTCTGTAGTTCGAACACTCATCTTTATCCTCCTTCCCTTTACATAGTGGCACTAGAAATGCACTCCGTCAATCCTCAAGCACTTCATCATGATCCATTCATACACTGAAAATCATAATTTACCAAATAATAATGCAGGCATTCCCTTTTTCTTACGAAGTTCAACTGCAATAGTATCCACTCCAGCGACCTTGCCACATTTCATCTTACGCAAGACTTTCATCACATCTCTCTACACCAAACCACTTTCCATGACTCTCTTACTTCGCACACCACCGCGACCAAAACACCCTCCGTCCGCCAATCTATTATCAAACACATTCAACAGTCCATCAGAATACTTGCTCCATCTCCTCTTCGTTCATGACTACCTGTTACCTCTTCCCCTTTGCCTCTTTCACAGATGTTCCCATTTGGTGTCCCCTGGGTGGAGGTGTAAGAATTTTAACTCTGCACTCCCTGGGTGTCGTAGAAGGCGATTTAGAGAGGCACTTGTGGGTGGATGGAAGCCTCCCTTCCTGTGTTTTGGTTTTCAAACGATGTATTATATATATATATATATATATATATATATATATATATATATATATATATATATATATATATATGATGGAGCTTTGTATGTTCTATGAAGGTGCGCGTTCATATACACTTTATTCGTATATATATATATATATATATATATATATATATATATATATATATATATATATATATATATATATTATTCCTGGGGATAGGGGAGAAAGAATACTTCCCACGTATTCCCTGCGTGTCGTAGAAGGCGACTAAAAGGGGAGGGAGCGGGTGGCTGGAAATCCTCCCCTCTCGTTTTTTTTTTTTTTTTTTAATTTTCCAAAGGAAGGAACAGAGAGGGGGGCCAGGTGAGGATATTCCCTCTAAGGCCCAGTCCTCTGTTGATAACGCTACCTCGCTAATGCGGGAAATGGCAAATAGTACGAAAGAAAAAGAAAAGAAAATATATATATATATATATATATATATATATATATATATATATATATATATATATATATATATATATATATATATATATATATATATATATATATATATATATATATATATATATATATATATATATATATATATATATATAAATATATATATATATATATATATATATATATATATATATATATATATATATATATATATATATATTCATTTATTAATGAGAAATTAGGTAATTCTTAAGATACAACCAAGTTAATGTCTCGAACAGCTAGACCAAATTGTGTTCTGTGTGAGAAAAAAAAAAAAAAAAAAGAAGTACTACGTTTGTCATATGGGGTTCGACATCTAGGAAGGTGTTCTCGTTCAACAGTATCAGTAGATATCGTGGATTCTCAGGGCTTCTGACGATATCATATACGATGACAGTTGAACGCTGCGTTATCCCAGACCCGTTGTGATGATGTTCTGGTTTTCATTTTTGAGATCGTGGGGAGATCATCAAGGTAATTGTCTCTTCTTACGATGCGGGGAAGAGGGGCGATAGAGACTCTTACACTTATAGATGGAGTTCTACACTTGTGGATGGAGTTCTACACTTATAAATGTAGTTCTACAGTCGTAGATAGAGTTCTACACTTTTGGATGGAGTTCTTCACTTATGAATGGAGCTCTACGGTCGTAGATGGAGTTCTTCACTTGTGGATGGAGTTCTTCACTTGTGGATGGAGTTCTACACTCGTGGATGGAGTTCTTCACTTGTGGATGGAGTTCTACACTCGTGGATGGAGTTCTACAATTGTGGATGGAGTTTTACACTCGTGGATGGAGTTTTCCACTAGTGTATGGAGTTCTACACTTTTGGATGGGGTTCTACACTCGTGGATGGAGTTCTACACTCGTGGATGGAGTTTTACACTCGTGGATGGAGTTTTACACTCCTGGGGTAGCCCTCCAACATCAAGGAGCCTTACCTACACAGGGACGCTGCCAACGTGCACACAGTCCCACTTTCCTTAAAGTCCCATAACTCATCATCACTTGATGAGTTATGTGAATGGTAAGTTGTTGTCCCTCACTCATCACTCGCTAAGCCGGGGTCTGCACGGCCATAAGTGGTGGAGGGTGATGGTGGGGGGGGGGGGGGGGGGGGGGGGGGAGGTGTAGTATATAAGTAAGTTGGCTTTTCTAAGTCCAGTAGTGCAGACCTGGGCAGCCGAAGGTTGAATTAATCACACAAGACAAAAGAACTCAGGCCTGACTTTCTGTGGAATTTTCATATCAAAGTCTCCATCCTTCTGTCTGTCTCTCTCTCTCTCTCTCTCTCTCTCTCTCTCTCTCTCTCTCTCTCTCTCTCTCTCTCTCTCTCTGGCTGGGTAAGGTTATGTCCTCACACCTTCCGACATCTTGGAGGGTTTGGGGTGGGGAGGGGAGGGGAGAGGGAGTTGAGGGAGGGAAATTGAGCGGATTTTCGGGGTCCGGAAATACGATGAGGAAGGAGTCACTCAAAAGCCCCGGACCGTGGCTGAGAAAGAGAGAGAGAGAGAGAGAGAGAGAGAGAGAGAGAGAGAGAGAGAGAGAGAGAGAGAGAGAGAGAGAGAGAGAGAGAGAGAGAGAGAGAGAGAGAGAGAGAGAGAGAGAGTCTATACGCCATCCAGCAGACGCAGGTAATCGAGTCTCTAATCATCTGAGACTGGATAATAAGTCAAAGATCCAATCACAAGGGCTTGGGTAAGCGAAAAAAGAAGGTTACCCCCTCCCACACCCCCCCCCCTCTCCCCCTCCCCCTCCCCCTCCCCCACCCTAAACCCCGGGAGGAGGAGGCAGTTCATCGGGCGTTTCCGGATCCAATGAATCCTGATTAATCATAATCCGTATGAACGAGAACGTGATTAATCAATTCCTTATATATTTCAAGAAAAATGAAATACTCTTCTAACACGTTAATCCGAGTAATCGGGTGAGCTATCAAGACAGAACCGACATTAATCAGGTCTTTGATGATCAGGAATTGGATTAAGCTGTTCCTAAGCAAACAAAATCCTCAAGTGACCGAAATGAAGAGAAACAAAAGTCGTAGACATGAATAACGGGAAAAAACGGGATCCGTTTTCTTTAAATAATGTGATTGAATAATGACAAACAATAGTGTGATTAATGGACCCGTGCGTAAACAGCATGATTAATGAAGCCATAGATAAATAATGATACGGTTAATTGCTCCATAGGTAAATGATAATATAATCAACGGAGCCATAGGTAAACAAATGATACAATTAACGAAGCCATCCGTAAACAATTATCATATGAGTAATAGAGCCAACGGCAAACAATGGTATTATGATTAACGGAGTCGTAAACATTAATATGATTAAGAAAGGTATGGGTAAACAATATTATGTTCGATGTAGCCATAGGTAAACAATGATATGATCACAGGCCAGAATCAAAGGTAAACAAGTCTATGATTAAGGGAGTTACAGGTAGAAAATGTTATGGTTAACGGTGCCGTAGGTAAACAATGTTATGATCAACGGAGTAAAAGGTAAACAACGTTATGATTAACGGAGTAATAGGTAAACAATGTTATGATTAACGAAGCTATAGGTAAACAATATGACAGTTAAGGGAGTAGTAGGTAAACAATGATATGAATAACGGAGCAAGAGGTAAACAATATTATGATTAACGGACCTATAGGTAAACCATGGTGTGATTAATGGAGGCATAGGTAAACAAATGGAGTGATCAACAATGCTACAAGTAAACAATTGTATGATTAACGATGCTATAAGTAAGCAATTGCATGATTAACTATGCTCTAAGTAAACAGTGATATGATTAACAATGTTATAAGTAAACAATTGCACGATTAACGATGCTCCAAGTGAACAATGATATGATTAATGGACCCATAAGGTACATAATGCATGATTAACGGACCCACCGGATAGATTATGTATGATCAACAGACCCAGAGGATAGATAATGTATGATTAACTGACCCTTAGGGTAGATAATGCATGAGTAACGGACCCTTATGGAAGATAATGCATGATTAACGGACCCTTAGGATACATGATGTATGATTAACGGACCCATACGGTAGATAATGTATGATTAAGAGACCAATAGGGTAGAAAATGTATGATTAACGGACCCATAGGGTAGATAATGTGTGATTAACGGACCC